>NC_056731.1:1317054399-1317161899 GCF_019279795.1 Protopterus annectens | reverse complement strand
AAAGAGCGACACATATTAATCAAACTGTGAATAGACTGAATGCACTAAACCGCGAAATTTAAAACATTGAACGGTCATAGTCGGCCAACCCCACCACCCACTACATACTACCTACACAAGCAAAATAAATAAACCACATATAAACCCTACTCCTAACCCTAAAGTAAAGCACCAAAACCCAACTTCTAACCCTACACTAAACCCACATATAAAACTATCTATGCACTATCCTTAACCCCTCCCTAACCCTAAGGTCTGTAACTACCGCACACGTCTCCTACGGAGATATACCTTAACAAAATAAATAATACACATAAATACATTTAACAAAACCCTACTTCTAACACTACAGTAAACCCCACATACACAACTGTCTATGCACTATCCTTAACCCCTCCCTAACCCTAAGGTCCGTAACTACCACACACTTCCCCTATGGAGATATACCCTAACAAAATATATAATATACATAAATACATTTAAAAAAACCCTACGTCTAACACTACACTAAATCTTAGATACATTACCTATCTATACAATAACCTTAATCCGCACCATACCCTAAGGTCCATACCTATTGCACACTTACCTTACGGAGCTATTAAGCAGATGGGCCAACCAAAACAGTTTGACATTTTGGATTTTGCTGTTTTGGACGTTCGATCATTTCGTATTCGCAGAAACGGCATTTCGATCATCTGATAGGGAGCAGGGAAAAAGATGCTAAGGATGAAGCTGCCAGGTAATAGAAAAGAGGAAGGCCTAAGATAAGGATTATGGATATGGTGAGAGAGGACATACAGGTGATTGGTGTGACAGAGCGAGATGCAGAGGACAGGAAGAAATGGAAACAGATGATCTGCTGTGGTGACCCCTAACGGGAGCAGCCAAAAGAAGAAGAAGATTCAGTGCTCAGTGTGGCTGCTGATCTGATGTTTGATGAGGGCTTTCATTTTGGAACTTTCACTGTTTGCATAGCTCATTCATTGCTGACACGAAGCTATAGGTGTGAATGAGTAATGGAATGAAGCCGTGTTATATATATATATATATATATATATATATATATATATATATATATATATATATATATATATAGGTAGATATCAGTTCATATATAATTCAGTGTGTAAGACACTATTTAACTAGCAGGGTAGCAGGGTACAGTAGGATTCAAAAACAGTCCCTAATACATTATGTCTACAGCAAAGCATTCTAGATTTTATGGTGGAGTTTAAATGTCTTCTGTCAAAAAAAGTTTGGACCACTGCTATCCCACAACTTTGTTACGGGAAATTCACAGACGGTTAAAACTCCCAGGGTAAGGAAATGCTGTAATTTGTTTTAAGCATCAATACGAAGTATTTTTAAACAGTTATAGTGATCTTTCAAGACAATTAAAAGCAAATGATAGCTCCAAAAGTATGTAGCTCAACACAACATAAAGAAATAAAATCTCCGGTTGTACTTCATCAAGCTAAAATTTCAGCTATAGAATTTCTTTCTGTAATTTGTACTCATGCCTTCTGACAATAAAGCCACACCCAACAGGACTTGAGCCCTTCATTCCCTTCTAGTAGGAACCCCCCATCTCAGTGATAACAAGTACAGTCTGGAGGGAACTCATTTAAGAAGCCATGAGGATTGCTTTTATCTCTGCTTCCATTTGACCATTAACATGCTAGCTTCAGTATACACAAACTCTTGTTCTGTCCAGGCAAGCCTGTCTTACCCCTTGAAAAGAACTGTATGGTCTCTTCCTCTCTTTCATCAACTTGGTACATACTGAGTGGCAGAAATGGAGACATTACAGTTGTGGCTCTAACTCCATCCACTGATGGTTGCTGTGAGTGCCTGTATCACTGTGAAGACCTATAATGCCCTGTCATAGCAACTGCACATGCCCACTCACTGCATAGGGCTACATCACTGACTTAGCACACCAAGCCCACATCTGCCCAGCACTTGCCAATGTTAATATGTAAGCTTCCTCTGATCTACAGCACTTTGGCAACTAGGATACCACCAGTCTTTCTCCCCAACAAGGAAGACCCAACAGTAACTAATCTCCCATTTTACACTATCAGCTCCAACCAAAGCTTGAGCTGTTACTCATATTCCAGTCACTGAGGTCATAGTCAGGGCTTTATTTATTCATGTATGATGTAGAACTTGTTAAACAGAAGTTTCAGTGAATGTGCTACATGATAGACCTCAGAAGTCAGATACAACACGTTTTTTGATAAAACAAGAACAACATGCACAAGATAGTCCTGGTGTTCTTCAAATAGAGTATAAGGAAATAGCAAATCAATGCTCAGAGATCCTGAATGGAATAGGGAAAAATCTGGTGGATTTCCTTCCAGATGGAACAGATGGATTCTCTCAATTGTGCCTGTCCTGCAACAGCATCCTTTGGCACTGAGGGAGCACACAGATCTTTCACTCCCTCAAATACTTTAACAGTGCAAAGTTCAATAATTAAGTCTGTGCCTTATCAAAATAAATAACTAGTCATGTAAACAGTTTGGAATCATCATCTGTTATATGAAAAGTTAAGACTATAATGTCAGACAATGATTCCTTTGCAGATGCTTTATATGTATATTTATATATCTATAGTATATCTATGTCTATACCCATGTCTATATCTATATACAGATATATAAATATATGGTTTACCTTTGCAACATTGCAAATAACATGTGTGACTCATCATATATCCAACTCTAATGGTTGGAAACTTCACTTTTGAATGCTGAAAACACTGAAAGTGCTAAACAATGAATTCGACATTCTGGGAATGTCAAATGTGTTCAAACCACCCAACATTTCCAGATGTCTCCAAACACCATTATGCAGGGCCCCCCCCCCCGCACCCCCACAACCCCTGCTAATTTAATATACTAAATCCAAGATCACACTACAGTGAGGGAAGGAGTACATGTTCCAATCCCCACTGTAGTGTGATCTCCACTCAGAATGCTGAATCGACATGAGCGAATGCACACTAGCATTCGCTCATTTGTGATTTCGGCAATTCATAGTTCATTATTACAAACTTCTACGGATTTCTAAGCTTGTTTCCTGCCTTTCCTGTAAGTAGTCTAGTCCAGATACAGATTTGCTGTATCCAGGACTGTTTGTAAGCTTCTGTGCCCCCAAGCCTTTCTGTGCTGGAAGGAAGCCTTCTAGCTTAATTTTATTTCTTAGAACTAGCCAGTTTTTTAGTTTCAGCACTCAAATCTGTTTCTGCTTAGCACTTGCTTAGAACTCATTGTAAGCACTAAATAAGCTACACATTACAACACTCAACTTTCCTCACTTGTCTAGAGGAAAACAGTTTTTAGTACTTAATAAATAAGCACCTATCCAGGCATGTCTAAGGGTCAGCTCCCAGTGTTTTCTCCTGTCTACCTGATGAATCTAGGAATCTTGGAGCAATGCAGCAATTGCCTCATGTACACAGACAACCCTCTCCTCCTACCACCCAACACTACAACATGTGAGAGATGCACTTATATAGCCAAACTGGAAGCAAAGCTCTCTTCACCCAAGAATGGACTAGACAATCAAGAGGAGAAGGTAAACACTTGCACCACATCACACTCATCACATCGTCCCGCAAAACCTACACCACCAAAACACACTCATAGAAACACAAACACACACCTACATTCATGAAGGCTCTCAATAAAAATCTGCCCAAGCAACAGGGACCTCCAAAGCAGAAACACAAGTAACCTCCACCCCTCCAACACAACCCAAATGACACATAGCCCACAAACTCAGTCTGCCACTCAACCACAGCCCATAAGGCAGAACAACGTACCCAACACTCTACTCATAGGTGACTCTATAGTCAGGTACACTGATGTTCCACTCACCAGGCTAAACAAGGAGAAAGTTACTGTCAGTTGCCTGTCAGGTGCCAGGATCCGCCACATAATGCACACACCCAGGTCACTCCACAACAAGTACAGATATGACTTTGTCATTGTCCATATTGGTGTGAATGACCTGAGATGTACCTCCCTGGACTACATGAAAAGAGACATGGAGGAGCTGTCTGATCTTGTAGCCCAGGCAAGTATGACCCTAGCCCTGAGTAACATCCTGACATCACCCAGAATGATGCCAAAGTACAAGGACAAAATGATTAACTTCAACAATTGGCTAAGCTTCTGGTGCCATTCTAAGGGGATCCAGTATCGGTCTGCCTGGGATGACATGACTGACAAACCACGATGCTTTGCCAGAGATGGCCTGCACCTGTTTCCCTTGGGATTCCGGATACTGGCTAAGGCTCTTGCCAGCCACATAGTGCCTTTTTCAGGCAAGGTTCAAATGACAAATTCACCACCATAACAGGTACAAGCAAGCAAAATCTGAGGGTAATGACACTTAATGATAGAAGTCTAAACCTGAAAATGCACTCACTTGAGGCACTCCTTAAAATGGAGAACATCGACATCAGTGCAGTGACAGAGACCTGGTTCAAGGCTCCAGAGAGCACCCCTGCATTACCAGGCTATAATTCATACCACACCTTCTGGCCACCTAACCTGGAATGAAACACTAAAGGCAGAGGCGTGTCCATATTCATTAAGGATATCCACACCTCTAGGCTAGTTGCTCAGCATATTGCATCCGAGATTATCCAAGAGCAACTAACTCTGGGCAAGACCGCAATCTAAATTGTAACTTGCTACAAATCCCCCACAATGCCCCAGGATTCCCACTCCTCATTTCTTGATACACTGGAAAATATTAGGGTACAACCTAACACCCTAATAATGGGCGATTTCAGCTACCACACCATTAACTTGGAAAACTGCTCATGTACCAACTCTTGTGCTCAACGTTTTCTGGAATTCATAAATTCGAATGTCTTGGATCAACTTATCCACATCCCCCACCAGGGGCAGCAATATCCTGGACATGGTCATTACCAACATGGGCAACTGGTGCTCCACACCAGAGGTCAGTTCCTAGTTGGTCAGATCCGACCACACGCTAATCTCCCTAGACATCCACATCCCGCCCCCTCTCCCTATTAGGGAAACCACCGTAAAACATTTCTCCAAACCAACTTCACGCTTCTTAAGACAGAAGTGGCAAACTTCACGACACCCATGCTGACGGACAATAGAGGTACGACTGCTGAATCCTACACAAATGCACTTTATAAGCACTTACACGAGTGCATGGATCATGCAACCCCAAACAGAACCAAGATGCTATCCTCCAAAAAAGGAAGCTGATCTGGTGGTCCCTTGCCATAAACAAACTCTACAACAGAAGAAAGAAACTGTTGCAAAAAAAGAGTAAAATTCCATGATTGGAGGAACTCCATTGTCAGCCTCAGTAAGAAGCTGAGATTCCTCATAAAATCCTCCAAAGCTAGTTACGAAAACAAAATTGCCACTGATTCTAAAGACAACCACAAAGCATTCTATAGCTATGTCAAAAATCTCAATGGCAACACTCAGATCTGCTCTGAGTTGCAGCACAATGTCACTAAATATACAGAAAAACTGATATTGCCAACATCCTGGCAGATTGGTTCAGTGCTAACTTTACCCCCCTCTCATCCCCTAAAGGGCCCATCTCTATACCGAAAGAATGCAAAATTCCTGGAATCGCGGCTGCACAGGTAAAAAACACACTTTACAAAGCCCAGAACACAGCATCCATGGAACCTGACAACATCCCAGGCTGCATTCTAAATGAACTACAGAATAAACTGGCACCCCACCTAAGTACCATGTTCAACCATAGCCTCACCTCAGGCTTTACCACCCCATTAGCCTGATGAGCCTGGTCTGCAAGGCTATGAAATGCATCATCATGGAACTTATAAACAATGACATTGGTAATCTCCAGACTCTGGACCCCACCCCAGTGTGGGTTTGTAAAAGGCAGATCATGTCTCCTAAACCTGATAGACTTCTTTGAAGTGGTCACCAAAGCCGTAGATGAGGGTAAGGAGGTTCACACAGCCTATTTAGATCTCACCAAGGCTTTCAACACCATCCCCCACTCTGGAATTATAGATAAACTCACTAAACTAGGTATAAATCCCTATGTCACAAGATGAGTTGCCAACTGGCTCACTGACAGAACTCACACTGTGAAAGTAGCAGTCTCCAATTCCAACTTCAGACCAGTGACAAATGGAGTACCACAGGTTTCAGTCCTGGGTCCTCTCCTGTTTGTTATCTATTTCTCTGAAGTACAGGCTGACACTGAAGGTCTTTGGCTAATGAAGTTTGCAGATGACAGCAAACTAGAAGCCATAATCAAAACTCCTAATGATGTGGAGATCCTACAAAAGGGCCTCACTGAGACAGATGCCTGGTGTCAAAGCCATGGCCTTAAGCTTAATGCCAAAAACTGCATTGTCATCCCTTTTGGTAAAAACTCTGTACCCATGAACAACCACATAGGAGGTAGTCTACTTAACACCAAAAGTGTGATAAGAGACCTTGGGACACAGGTGCACAGTTGTCTCTCCTTTGATAACCACATTGCCACAGTAGTCAGGAAATCCTTCTACATGGCACACCTCATTACAAAAGGTTTTTCATCCAGGAAAAAAGAGGTCATTTTTCCCCTCTACTCATCACTCATTAGACCCATTGTAGAGTACAACACCCCTTTTGGTATGTACCTCACAAGACATCTACAACAACTGGAAAGGCTGCAGAAATACCTCACAAAGAGGATTACTGGCCTCAAACAGATGCCCTATGCAGACCGTCTCAAAAAACTCCAGCTTTACTCGTCACATATCGCCTACTCAGAGGCGATCTCTGCCTAACATACAAAGCTATGTCAAATCCAGAGCTGTTAGACATGCTCCACTTAAAGAAATCCCAATCTCTTCAAGCTACATGCTCTAGGGACCTAAACCTTGTCACCACAATAAACAGAACATGCTGGAGGGATAGATTCCTGTCCCAGAGACTTCACATACTCTGGAACAAACTACCTATCTATATCAAACTAAGCTCCTCATTAGCATTCTTCAAGAAGAATCTTGATGATTGGATGGAAAATAGGAAATTCACCCTGGGGATCACTTCTGTGGCTCTGCTCGACAGAGGCACAGGAAAATAATTTTCTTGGCTAGCGAAAGCCAGGGTACCTTTTGGCTAGGCTTATACAGGCCCTAAGGCCAATAGTCTAGTACCTACCTATGAACCTATGAACATCTGGCCTTCTCAGATGTACACTTCAACGTTATGAAGGTAAACCAAACACATATATATATATATATATATATATATATATATATATATATATATATATATATATATATATATGAAGAGTTTTGCCTCTAATGAAACTTCATGAAGCTTTAAAGTCCAACAGTATCAAAGTTCAGACTGTACAGCCCACTAAAGTTAAACTTACCCATACATCAGAATATGTGTCAATGACAGTCTAGAAGCATCCTTTCAATGATTGCAAGAGAAACTTTTATTTTTTAGAAAATATTGTAGAACAAATAACCACCTATACTAGATGCCAAAAATCAGTAATAATTGAAATAATGCTCTCAAAGTCAAAAAAAAACTAAATAAATGATTCTCCAAACTGTAATGCCTGCTGAGATGGACACAAAATGTTTTGTATCCTCTTTCAGTCTGCATAGGCTATGTATCTTCCTGACTTACACTCATTGCTTTTTGTGCCAATTCAATACTATAAACTTCTCTTCATGGAAAAGAAGGCATAATAAGAAAGTTTTATCTCAGAAAGTATTTGTGTTCTGTTTACAGGATAGATTTTTGATTTATAAAGTATTGTGCTGGTACACTCATATTTTGGGGTTTACCATTTTCTTTCTTAAATGTTTCCTTTTGGTCAGAGATTTAAATTCTGTTTTAACATGTTTCAGGAAATGAATAATTATTTCTTTGGTATGACTGTTTAAACTCACCATATTAACTGTCTGCTGCTACTGAATTATTTTCCTGAAGGATACTTGCATTGAACTTGAGATAGATACATTTTATATATACTTTTACCTGTATCACAAAATTTAAAGATTGGAATAAGAAATTAGATTTTTGGTACATTAACAGCAATAAAGATCTTTGACAAGCTATTGGCAGAACGTAACATTTTATTGTTAGGTTTTCTCTCGAGTTCTCTTTAAATGGTGAATCACAAAGATGAAATTATTTAATTAATCTGTAAAAACTTCAGTATGAGTGTTCTCTGTGTTTTACATTTTGCTTTCATTAGGAATGGCTCATTCATGTTACTGTTTCATTTCCATACAATTCTCACAAAGAATTCCTGGCTTCTGGAGAAGACTTCCCATTTTTATTAAACAGAGTAGTTCCTTAATCGTTGGCAAATATAACCTAGATGGATGGATGAGTAACTATAAATACACTCTAGGAATGTCCCCATAATTTCTCATAGAAAGAGGATGCAAGTAATGAGAATTGCAGTGACTAAGGTACAGATGATTTCCATGATTACCTGTTGATAACCTATGAAACTATAAGACACACTTCTTCTTCTTCTTTCAGCTTTCCCCAGTTAGGGGTCACCACAGAAGATCACCTGTCTGCTCATGATTGGCAGTGGAGTTTTTTATGGTGTTGAGTTGCCAGCCCAGAGCCCAACCTTCCACAGAAGGCACACACGTGCACATACTCATGCCTAAAGCCAATTTACAGTGTCCAGCATGTCTTTGGGATGTGGGAGGAAACTGGAGCACCCGGAGGAAACTCACATGACCACAGGAAGGACATGCAGACTCCACACAGAAGGCACCCCAGTCAAGAATCAAACTGGAGAACCTATTGCTGTGAGGCAGCAACGCTAACCGCTACACCACCGTCGGTTCCGAGACCCCCTCTGGTGTTCACAGAGCCAACTTCTGTTCCGACACTCTAGGTGCCATCCTGAGAGTCTGGGAGCCAGGGTTCCCCGGTCAGTCCTGGAGGGGGGGTTCTTGGCCCCGATCATCTTCGGTGCCAAGCCCACCCCTTGAAGCATCAGCCTGGGTTAGCTCAGCTCCTACATCAGCCTTGGGTCTGAGCTCACTGGTTCTGGTGCCTTCCTTTGTCTCCTCGAAGCAGAGCGAGTCTTCAGAGCCAGTGGGATCCACCTTTGAGGTGATAAGGAGTGTGCTGTGTACACATACAGCTCAACAGAAGGATACTAGCACTCACCCCCCTAAGACACCAGCTACTGTCTAGGCACCACCCATTCCACAGGACAGCAGAGATCCAGAGTCTCAGGATCCCCTATTGGGTGGACCCCTCTCCTCCGAGGCCTCCCCAGAATATTCTTCTGAGGAGCCATCTTGGAAGAGAACTTGCAAGAGGAAGCACGTAGACTCTCCAAATGAGTCTGTCACTTCAGACACTGACCTCGAGGAGTTGGAAGGGTCTCCACGGTCGTTGTCTGATGATATCTCATTTGCAGATATTCTATAGATCCTAAATCAGAGAGGCGGCTGGCAGGCCACCACCCCTTCTGATAAGGAGTCAGTGTAGCTCAAGGCTTTTGGATCTCAACCTTCAGCCTCCTGGGTATCTCTGCCTTTCGATGAGTTAATGGATCTGGTTAGTCAAAAGGTGTGGGAATCACCTGACACAATGAAACCAGTCCCTCAGAGGCCAAACAAATTCTTGTCAGCTCCTTCAGGAAAGTATTTCCTCACTAAGGGGGTACCTGTAGATGCTATGGTGGTGGCAGAAGCCACCAAGAAGGAACTTTCAGAGACATCCTCATCTGTTCATCCTCTGAATAAAGACTCTTGAATGATGGACAGATACTGGATGCATGTCTTTTTGTCAGCGACATTAACACTCCGATCGCTGAACTACCTTACTCACTTTACAAGGCTACAAAGAGATCTTCTGAAAGAGCTATGAGATACTCTACAAGGTACATTAGCTGTGGGGGTAAATGAGAAGGTCTCCTCCCAGCTATCCACCTTAAATTCCATCGTCAACTCCTCCATGAGGCCGATATCCTACATAGCTGATGGAACGAGCAGGAGAGCGGGTACCGGAGTTTCCATTAGGAGACACTCCTGGATGCATTTGTGCAATTTTGTGGAGCCCTTTAAGTCTACTTTTACTAATGCCCCTTTTGATGGTTCCTCACTCTTTGGACCCAAAGTAAAAGACACTCTCACCCAATGCGAGCAGAAAGGAAAAACTCTCTCTGTTGTTGGGAGTACGTTTTTCTGTACCTTCAAGACCTTATCCTAAAGGTCAGAAGAGTGGCAAAATGTGGTTCAAAAGATCCCAGAGAGTTTTCCAGGATGCACGGGGTGATTCCTTCCCCAGGGGCAGAGGGGGAGGTAACAATGGTAGACACCACCACAGAGGCAGAGGAGGCCCACAACCAGGGTGACCGTGATTCCTTTCGTGGATGCCCTTATCAGCACTCCTGAAAGGAGGCCCGACTGCTCTACTCTGGAGACAGTCAGGGGATGTTTATCTATGTACCCAGAAGCCTGGTAAACTATCACAGGAGACAAATGGGTACTAAAAATAATATCCAGAGGATACTCCATTCCATTATCCAATCCTGTACCACAGACCAGAACAATCCCAGATGTTCCACCCAATCTAAGAGAGCAAGCAACTATAGAGATTCAAAAGTTGCTGCACAAAAGAGTCAACCAAGAATTCCCCGCAGACCAAATAGGAATCGTAACTTACTTATGATTCTTTTTGGTGCCAAAAAGAACAGGATACTGGAGACCCATATTAAACCTAATCAAATTAAATTAATCTGTCAAAAAGTTAAAGTTCCGATTGTGACACTGCAGTCTATACTTCCTTTTTTAGGGAAAGACAATTGGATGTGCTCGATAGGCCTTCAAGATGCTTACTACCATATAAAAATGGACAGGATATCGAGAAGGTACTTACTCTTCCAGCTGGTATCCAGTCATTATCAGTTCCAAGCTCTTCTCTTTGGTCACACTACAGCCCCCAGAGTGTTCACCAAATGCAGGGCAGTAGTCAGAGCTCACTTGAGGTGTCTAGGATTCTGAGTGTTTCCCTATCTAGACAACTGGCTCCTATCTGCCACCACCAAGCATCTACTCCAACAAGCCAGGGATCTAACTTTGGACATTTGTACTCAGTTGGGTATTACAGTCAACTTTCAAAAATCTGCCTTGTTGCCCTGTCAGCATATAACATTTATAGGGACAGATCTAGACACCGCTTCTATGGTAGCACATCTTTCAACAGACAGAGTTGTAGCACTCAGACAGCAGATACTTTACCTTCTTCCCAAGACCAAGGTGAAAGCAAAGATAATTCTAAGATTATTAGGGATGATGGCTTCCACAATAACACTGGTTCCTCTTGCCAGAATGCACACGAGGATCCTTCAGTGGCTGCTGTTCTCCTAATGGTCATTTAAAGAGCTTCCTATGTCTCACCCAATCAGGATAATGGAATCATGCAAAAACGACTTAAGATGGTAGATACACTCCAGTCATTTGACCACAGGGAGACCTTTTGTTCCACACAACCCATAGCTACGGTGACCACGGATGCTTCCCAGATAGGGTGAGGGGCATTATCTGGGGAGAATAATCCAAGGTACATGGCAAGAACATGAGGCTCACTTACACATATATGTGCTAGAGATGAGAGCAGTGCTTCTTGCGTTGCAAGCACTTCATGACTCTCTCCCTCTAGGGACAATTGAGATAGTCAGACAATACGTCTGTGGTTTGGTACATAAGCAGGGGGGATCCAGATCTTACCCCCTTTGTTGAGAAGCCCTAAGAGTATGGCAATGTGCAGGTTCTTCCCAGCTCTTTCTAATAGCAACACACATTCCAAGGAAGTCCACCATGATAGCAGACAAGTGGAGCAGGGTAATTTTAATGTTTCATGAATGGTCTCTCAATCAGAATGTAGCAGAAAGGATTTTCTGAACATGGGGTCTGCCTTGCTGCGATCTTTTTGCCACTCCCATGAATGCCAAGTGCAGCAACTACTTTACCCTAATCCCCCCTCCTGGGGAGATGCACTTGCTCATGATTGGCCGTTGGGAATTCTGTATGCATTTCCTCTGTGTCCTCTCATGCCCACCGTCATTCAGAAAGAACAGTCCTTGGGAAGCAGGATAATTCTCATTGCTCCTTACTGGCCTCGTCAAGTTTGGTTCCCCTTCCTTTGGCCTTGGACCCTGGACCCAGTTCCAGACTTGCTGACACATATGTCAGGTGCGCTTCTTCCTTTCCTCCACACCCTGAAATTGACAGCTTGGCTGCTCCACTTCCCAATTTAGTCAGGCTTCAGATTTCACTCCTACAGTTAAACATATCTTAATGTCCTCTCATAAAGCCTCCACTAGAAAACTGTATTCTATAAAATGGAAAAGGTTTTCCCTCTGGGCTCAAAATAGGAAAATTGATCCCTTTTCTGCTCCCATCCATTCTATTTTGGAATTTTTGGCAGAACTCTTCCAACAAGGTTCAGCTACAGCAACCGTCAGAGTACAAACTCTCTGCAATCTCAAATTTTCACATTGGTGATTCTGTCTCAAACTGAACGTCACACAGGTTGTGTAGAGCCTTCTTGAAAAGTGCCTCCTTATTAAGACCTCCCTTTAAGGAACCCCTTTCTCCTTGGGATTTAAATTTTGTTCTCTCTCACCTGACGTTACCACCTTTTGAACCCACACCATCTTCAGACCTCAAGTTCCTTTCCTGGAAGACCATTTTTTCTGATGGCTATAACATCTGCTAGAAGAGTATCAGAGTTGCAAGCTCTTTCTATTAAACCACCATATTTGATATTTCATAAGGACAGGGTATCCTTGCAAACTAATCCATCATTTTTACCCAAAGTCTCTTTTTCAACTAACATAAATCAATCTATTGAGCTTCCAGTGTTCTTTCCTAATCACAGCAACAAGGCAGAATACAAATTACATCAACTAGTCATGCATAGACAACTCAGATTCTATTTGCATAGGACCAAAGATTTTAGAAAATCTGACCAGTTATTCATATCCTTCTCTGATGCAAAAAATGGTAGCTCAGTTTCAAAAGCAACTCTTTCCAACTGGCTCTCAAACTGCATTACATTCAACTATACCTCAAATAACAGAAATTTACCATTCAAAGTGAAGGCTCATTCCACTAGAGCAATGGCTATGTCTTCTGCCTTTCAAGCCAGAATTCCTGTGGATAATATTTGTGCAGCAGCTACTTGGACCACTCTTCATACATTTATCACACATTACAAAGTGGATTTGGCCTCCAGTGACAGGGCCTCCTTTGGTTCCACGGTGCTTAAAGGTGTACTCTCATGAGCCACCCAGGGAAAAGGTGCTAGGGATGCTGTCCCATCATTGTAAGAATGAAGGCGAGATAGGACAACATAACATATAGAGGTTATGTACTCACCTTAACGTTCCATGTTTGTTGTCCATTTCGCCGTTCATTTTTACTAACCCTCCCTCCTTCCCCCTTCCAAAGACTCCTTGTGGACCTGGTGGATGTTTACTACCTTCCGGAGTTCTTTGTTTCAGTTTGTTTCTCCTTCTATTGGGGATAGTATATATTTTGTATATATATATATATATATATATATATATATATGTGTGTGTGTGTGTGTGTGTGTGTGTGTGTGTGTGTATGTATATAGTTTTACAATTCATCATTTAGTAGTAGCAGCAAATAAGATCTGGGGAATTGCACCACTGCATTATGGGATACCTACTTGCCACGAGCCAAGTTTGAGTCTTTCAGCTGTGTATTCGGCCAAGTCGGAGCCGAGAATCGGCTCCAAACCCATCATTGTAAGAATGAACGATGAGATGGACAACAAACATGGAACGTTATGGTGAGTACATAACTTCTTTTTTGCACTTGGAAGATTTAAAGGTGTAGCAATTTTTGTTGCACTAGCTTTTAACCTAATAGCAAGTTGACTACCATTAAGGATGCTTAATTGCATCTTGGCATGTTGCCTAAAAAAGCCTTGAACTGTAGTTAACAAAACATTAGATATAAAATAAGCAGAACTGCTAGCAATGGAAAAATTCAATTGCCTTACAGAGTTTGATGCACTCATCTCTCAAAAATCTCAATATCTCAGCTGGCTAAAAATGTATCAACAGAAGGGATAAAACAAGAAATTAGAGGATTTAGTGATACATTCATAAGAAGCAAAACTTGTGCTATCAACCTTTTAAGTTTGTAAAAGGAATATTTAAAAGGTGTCCCTATTTTTTGAGCCTTTGTCCCCCTATTATTTGTGGCTTTGTCCAGATTTCTTGCTCTAGTCAGTCTAAGTCTAAGAGCTTGAGAGGTATGGCGGGGTGTAAAAGGGAGGTAGGGGTGTATGTCATACCTCTCAACTGTACAGATTTTCACAGAATGTCCAGAATTTTGCCTTATATTTTTGGTCTGTTCCTCAAAAAAAATTATTTTTTTTGACAAATCACTGGGATGATTAAAGTTACTAAAACTAAATAATGATATGCATTTGAGTATCAGACTTCATATCCTTCAGAAAATGCATTCTAACACACATCCTCTTATTCTAGCAGCCTTCTAACTGTATAAGAGTAATATTTAAACTGTATCCCTAGTTTTGGGCCTCCCCCCTCATTATGACCGGCTTAGTCCAGATTTCTTGCACTAAGAGGTTGAGGACTGGTGTGTGTGTGTGTGTGTGTGTGTGTGTGTGTGTGTGTGTGTGTGTGTGTGTGTGTGTGTGTGTGTGTGTGTGTGTGTAAGAGGGAGATAGGGGTGTGTAGATGTGTAAGAGGGAGGTGTGTGTGGGGGGGTAAGATGGAGGGAGGGATGTATGTGTGCATAAGAGGTAGGCAGCATACCCCTCAACTGTCCAGTTTTTGCAGAATGTCCAGATTTTTGCCCTGTCCCTCATAAAAAGGACTGAAGTTGCTAAATAATGACAGACAGTTGAGTTTTAGACTTCATATCCTTAGAAATAATACATACTAACACCAATCCTATTATTCTAACAATTATCTAAGTTCATGAGAGCAGTATTTATAATCTGTTCCTATTTATTTTAGGCTTTTCCAGATTTCTTGCACTAAGAGGTTGAGGTGTGTTTGTGTGTGTTTTTGTGTGTGTGTGTCGGTGTGTGTGTGTGTGTGTGTGTGTGTGTGTGTGTGTGTGTGTGTGTGTGTGTGTGAGAGAGAGAGAGACTGAAATTCCACAGTTAGGGTTAGCAGGTCGTTAGTAATTTGCTTAGACTCAAACCCTATACCTTAGCTACAAGAAACAAGAGCTTGAATCCTGCCCCAATTACCAAGCTGCATTTTTCAAGGAACTGAGTTTCAGGTGCATTTTCAAGGGAAGAGAAGTTTACTGTTGCTTATACTAAGTCTGTTTACAATGTGCAACTGTTTTGTTTAGCAAATGGTACCACTATTGTGGTATAGAATTTTAAAGTGCTGTAGGTGGATTGGACACTCTAAATTGGACCTAAGTGTGAGTGCATGCATATGTCTGCCTTCTGTGGAAGGTTGGGCGCCGGGCTGGCAACTCGACACTGTAAAACTCCACTGCCAGTCATGAGCGGACAGGTGATCTGCTGTGGCGACCCCTAACCAGGAAAAGCCGAAAGAAGAAGAAGAAGTGATAAATTCATAAGAAAGATCATCCTTATTTTTCTCCCACAAATTTAATGGTGCAGAAGTGTTGCAGTTTGCGTTGTCACCTCACAGCGATAGGTTCTCCAGTTGGATTCTTGGCTGGGATGCCTTCTGTGCGGAGTCTTCATGTTCTCCCTGCATTCATGTGGTTTCCTCCAGGAGCTCCTGTTTCCTCCCACATTACAAAAACATGCATCTGGAGTGTTTCTCTCTGGACCTCCGCTGAAAGTGTGCCTGGTATTCAAAACAGGATATACATACTAGAACTCACTTGGTCTTTAATAAGTCGAATCAAATGGCTTAGCTGGCCTCCAGCTATCATAATCATCTTGTCTTTCTCTTTTGTTAAGAATTCTTTGAAAATTACATTTAAAAGTATGGAGAATACCACCATACCTGGCAAAGTAAAAGGAGTTTAAACCTCAGTTTAGAGAGGAACTCAGATAACTTATATATCAACATCATGGCTATAGCAATGACATGTGATATCATCACTTTTAGCCTTCTCACCAATCATAACTGCAAAAATTCAAAAAAAGTGGTACTATAAATCAAGGTTTGCCAAATATTATAAAGGCTATATCATAGCACTTCACATATAATAAAATACCAATGGGTTTTGAGAATTTAAATATATATATATATATATATATATATATATATATATATATATATATATATATATATATATATATATGGGTCCACTTCAAAATACTGACTTTCAAAATACCTAAACTCAAAATACTGAGAATAAAATCTCTAAAGTTCAAAATACTGAAAACTGTTACTTAAATATATCAACTCCGAGATTGCACTTCACTACACTAGTGTAAAGTACCCCCCTGCTTATACTTGGAGAAGAGTAATATGGTCTGTGTTTTATTTGTTTCAGTATGTATTTGTGCTGGCATATACTAAGTGTTGTTATCCTGTGTGTTTTCAGTATTTTGAGTTTTCAGTATTTTGAGCTTTAGAGATTTTGGTCTCAGTATTTTCAGTTTAGGTATTTTGAAGTGGACCCATATATATATATATATATATATATATATATATATATATATATATATATATATATATATATAGTTACCTTAATGTTATCTTAGGCTCATGCATGCCTATCTGAAGACTGACTCCAAAAATAGCAGCACCACCAACTAGTTGATCCGAACTCATTAAAAATGTGTCCCGAAAACAAAATCTGCCAGACTTTTCAATAATAAGTTGCAGGGGGGTAAGACTCTCTTGATAAACTTGCCACACACTTCATCTTATTTAAGGATACTAACACAATGGTTACATAACAATGGAGCCAAAAGAAATGATAAAATGATAGGAAAATAGTAGCTGCACAAGCTATTTTTCTATTTGCTAAAAGCACTATAACAGCAAATGCAGTCATTGAATACAAACTTCATTGAAAGAGGATTAGGCGGATAACAAGCTGGAAAACATACAGTGACCACTCACAGGAGACTGACCACATATTGTTAAACAGATATTTGAATCTGGCAACATTGAAAAGTGTCAAAGGAATATTATACTTTAAAAATGATCAAAACACGGTAGGTTCAGGTTAAGGCACTTTAATCTTGCAGCAAGGAGACAAAAATGTGCTAATACAGAGTTTGTCTAACCAGAAACAGGAAATACTTTCATTTTTATACATTCTTAAACTGGTTATGTCCTACCATGCTGACGTTACAGATTACCACCTTTTTCATCATCATCTGCTGACCATCTTTCCCATGAATTTCTGCTGATTTATCAATTTTTATGTGAAACTTCCTGAGGAAAACAACATGGCCTTGATTACTCCCAGTTAGATACATGCTATGTTGCCATTCAAGATACTATGGCTAATTCAAGCACAATGCTAGTAGTTCATTTCTCTAATAATCCTTTGTCTACTTTATCTCTAAGTTACTACAGCTGCACAGGTTCCCATCCTTCGAACAGAGCTGTTTGTCTAAAATCATTACATTTACAGAATAAGGCATTGCTCATTCATTCGTTCCTGACCTAGCAGATAAACACCTGCTTCTCAAGTACATTTACAGAAGGCATAAACATGAATATTGCTGTTCTAGCAATTACTAGGTCAGAGGGCAACTTGCAAGTTTCAGAAAGCATACTGCAGTTTTCAAAAAGCATCTTTTTCAGTCTCATATGAAACTCAATTTGTATAAAATACAGTGTATGAAAAATAGAATGAAAAGCGTATTAAAATACTTGGTTATTAATTGGCATTAAGCATACACACATTAATGCATATTTTTCTAACATTTCCCTCCTGTTAATACTCTTTTATTCTATTTTCAAAAAAGAAGAAACAGTTTGCTTCTTTTCCTAACCTCTTCCACTTAGGATTTGCAGTTAAGAAAGTCATTTAGTTTAAACTTTTATGAAAGTGTTTCACATTCTAGCGGCTCTTTAAATTCAGTACTTTGATACATAGTCTGAAATACAGATATATCTATGAATTCTTTGATTAACCTTTTCATGCAGGGGATTCCACAACAAATGCAAACTCCTATTAGGAGTAAACCTACCCCAATGGCGATCAAGATGTTCATAAAAATGGAGCCCCACCCCCCCAAATGCATTCTGGAAAAAGTCTGTCAGAGGGTTTGAGCCTGGCTTGGTCATGGCCGACACTTGCTGAATCACCTCGAGATGATCATTAATTTCATGCTGATGGTCAGGAATAAATGCACAGCATTCTTCTTTGATTAAAGCGCAAGTCCCACCCCTCGCTGCTAGGGTGAAGTCAAGAGCCATTCGGTTTTGGAGCAGTACAGTTCTCATGGTATTCAGTTCATCAGTTATCAGTTCAAGAGCAGAAAAAGTTGCATTACTCATTACTTTGAGAAGTTTCTTCAGTTTTTGCAGCTCCCATATCGATTTAACTGCGCCATATGGAGGTAATATACCTGCCCAGGATATAACAGCATCACTCAAGTCCATGTGCACAAGTTTGGTTCCCACATCACAATGGTCTTTCCAGCCCGCTTCGATCCATCCCACTGGATTCTCAGGTTTCTTAACAGCCTTTTTGGTCACATCTTGGGTATTTCGAATATTTCCCTGAGACAAAACTGCAGTGTGTCGGATGGCTGGAACCAGGTATCCATAACAAGACCAATTCTCAGGTAACCGTTTATATGCTTTTTTACCACACACAAAATAACAGTCCTCTACTTTAGTTGTTACTTTGTTACGAAATGACTGCCCTGCATGAAACATTTTCTTATCTATTACAGATAACTGTTTAAAAAGTACGGGATTGCATTGTACCTGATCAAGAGTCTTATGCATAGATTTCAAGAATGAGTCATAATCTGTACTACAAGATCCACTCAAATCATTTGGTTTTCTATAACATTTATACTGTACTGTAACATTACACTTACTCCATCCCACTTGGATGGTGTCATTTTTGTAAAAACATACAATTCCTTTTTGTGTCACAGGCAAATACAGTGCTACTTTATCATGTGCTTTAATAGCGACTGTGTCAAAAAACAGATTTTCCCAGGTCTCATTGACCCCTAGAGGGATAGCAGTTATCAATAAACCCCCATATGCTGTTGGTATGGCCGTACAGACCCAGCAGTTCGAAACATTAAAAGTCTCAGTGTACACACGTGTAATTGCCTGATAAGTGTTAAAGTTCGGATGCCAGTCTATGTTTGGTTCATTACGCCTAATCAGTTCAACCTTTGCGGCAAGAAAAAGGAGTGGCCACAACAAAAAGAACAGTGTGATTAGCATAACAATTAGAACGATCATACAAGTTTTCTGAGGTTGCTCAATGTCTCTATTCACTCTGTACCTGGCTATTTTGTTCTTGTTGTACAACAGTAACAAAGTTTTTGTCCAACTCAAAGTTCTTAACCAGTTTACAGTGCGTCAAATGAATCCAAGAGGCTCACTCTGTGATCTTGACTGCAGTGGGTGTCGACAGTAGTACCTGGTATGGACCTTCCCACTTCAGAGAACACCAATTCTTTCGTTTCACAATCTTCACCCAGACCCAGGTGCCTGGGGCTACTGGTGCTTCCGATTTCGGTAGTTCTTTATCTGAAACAGAATTTAACTGCAAAAGTTTGTTATTTAAAAATCGCCTCATATACCCTGCAAGTGAACTGTCAGCCTCCTGCTCTGCAGACATGAGAGGTTTCCACTGAGGTGTATAATATGCCCTCCCAAACAAAGTTTCGAAAGGAGTTAATCCCTTTGCATTTGGAACAGTTCTCATGCTCAACAGTGCTAAAGGCAAACAGTGCACCCAGTTTTTCTGTGTCTCAGTCATCAGCTTCCTAAGCTTGTTCTTCAACACCCCATTATGCCTCTCTACTAACCCTGCAGATTGGGGGTGGTAAGCACAGTGATTCTTTAACGATATCCCAAAATAGCGACTAAGTTGCTGAACTGTTTGGTTCACAAAATGCATACCGTTATCACTATAAATCTTTTCCGGTATACCAAATCTGGGTATAATTTCTTTAACAATGACCTTTGCAACAGTAGCTGCATCTGGATTTTTAGTTGGAAAAGCTTCTACCCATTTGGAAAACATATATATAATGACAAGGCAATACTTTTTATTCTCGCATTTATTCAATTCTATGAAATCCATACAAATAGTATGAAACGGATACGGTGGTGTAGGGAAACTCCCTTGCTTAGGCTTCAATGCCCCTTGTGAATGATGCTGGTTACAAACATGGCATGCTGCACAAAAGTTTTTTGTGTAATTTGTAAATCCATAGGTTGTAAACACTCGATTCACTAACTGTACCATCCCCCCTGTTGAGACATGGCTCTGCCCATGGCTCAACAATGCTGCATATGTAAACAAATTAGATGGCAAAATTGGTTTCTTCTCCTTGGAGATGTACAGTCCCTTCTCAAGGATTGCTCCTCGTTTTATCCACTTCTGTTTTTCTACATTTGTAGTAAGTGTCTGCATTGTTTTTAACATTTCTAAATCTAAAGTCTCTGAGGGTTGTAATTCCTCACTCAAAATAAAAGTTTCTGTGGCTGAAGCTGCCTGCTTCGCAGCTGTATCAGCCCGTGCATTACCTTTTGAAATCTTATCCTGTTGCTTCGTATGAGCTACGCATTTACAAACAGTTACTTTTTTGGGTAACTGGATAGAATCTAATAGATCTAAAATAAATTGCGCATGATTAATTGGTTTACCAGTAGATGTTATCATCCCTCTATTTTTCCACTGCTGCACAAAAACATGCACAGTAGAAAAAGCATACTGACTGTCAGTATAAATGTTCACTTTCTTACCTTTTGCTAAGGTACATGCCTTTGTCAAGGCAATCAACTCTGCCGCTTGTGCAGATAAGTTGTGTGGTAAAGATTTTGCTTCCAAAGTTTTAGTATCAGAAACATCTGCATACCCTACTAGATTCTGTCCTGCAGGACCCCTCCTGCATGAGCCGTCCACATAGTATGTCACCTCGGCATCATCCAAGGGAACATCCGTAAGGTCTTGTCTAGGTAATGTCTTTTGCTCAATTTCCTGCAGGCAGCAGTGCGGTTTGCCATCTGCAGGGGTTGGGAGCAAGGTTGACGGATTCAAAGTTGTGCATTGTTCAGTTGTCATATGAGGTTGGCTCAACAGTATAGTCATACAGGAGAGATGTCTAGCAGGAGAAAGATATGCTACTTTTCTTGCGGTAAAATAATTGTGACTGCATGAGGCACTCTCAATGTGAGAGGGTGGAATAACACTACTGAGGCCGAAGCCTGCACTGCCATTGCAGCTGCAACTACTGCTTCTACACAGTGGGGCAGGGACCGCGCCACTGGGTCTAACTGTGATGATTAGTAAGCTATAGGGCGCTGTTTGTCCCCATGCTGCTGTGTCAATACTGATGTCATATAACCCTGCTTACAGTCTACAGTTGGAATAAATTGCTTATGATAGTTTGGTAATCCTAAAACTAAGGATGATGCTATCAATTGTTTCAGCTTGCAGAAAGCTGCTTCTGCTTCAGGTGTCTATTGTAATAAATCCTGTGCTGCCATCGGCTTTTTAAATATTAAATTGGACAGTGGAGCAGATTCCAAAGCATAATTTGGTATCCAGCTCCGACAAAAATTAGAGGTTCCCAGGAAGGACATCATTTCCTTCTTGGTAGTTGGTCTAGGTGCCTGTAATATTGCTGTTTTTCTGTCTTCGTCTAATATTCTACCTTCCTTGGATATTACATATCCTAAGTACTTAACTTGTTTTCTCCAAAGTTGTAGCTTGTCCTTGTTTACTTTGTGACCTTGAGTAGTTAAAAACTGTAATAAAGCTACCGTGTCCTCTTTGCATTCTTGCTGGGTGGGGGCTGCCAGCAGAATGTCGTCTACATAAAGTAAAATCTGACTACCTCTCGGTGGGATGAATCCTGCCAGGTTACCTGCCATTTCTTGTGCAAATATTGTTGGACTTTCACAATATCCCTGTGGTAATGTTGTGTATGTATACCGCTTTCCCTGAAATGTAAATGCAAACCAATATTGGCTGTCAGGGTGTATCGGTATCGAGAAAAATGCATTACTAATATCTACCACAGAAAAATATTTTTGTTCTGGCTTTAAATCATTCAGTAAGGTGTGTGGATCTGGCACCGTTGTTGCCCTGGGTATAACTGCATCATTTACAGCTTGTAAATTTTGGACCATACGCCATTCCCCGTTTGCTTTCCTGACAGGAAATAAGGGTGTATTACATGGTGAATCAGGAGATTCTATTAAGACTCCTTCCTTAAGTAAGGTTGCTATTATAGGTTTGATTCCTATCTCTGCATCCATTCTCAAGGGATACTGTCTTCTCTGGGGTCTAAATGCTGACTTTGTCGTAATAGTAACTGGTCCTGCTGTTCATATAAGTCCTACATCTGATTTCCCTGTTGACCAGAGAATGTTTGGTATGTTTTGCAAGGCTTTTTCCTCTTCTTCTAATAAGAGTAATACTCAACTATTCTCACTAGCCTGTGAGTGCACAGCTGGATGTGTCTGTGTAATCCAATTCAGTTTCTGTTTCTGTACTCCTTGTTCGGAGAGCTCTAATTCTGTCTGCTTTTCCCACCTTGTGACTTTTTCACCTAAGTCTGCCCATTTCAAATGTTTATTCTTAGTTAAACTAACATGTGGCAATCGATTGGATTTGTAAAGTGCCAAAAATTCCTGGGGCAATGAACAGCTTACTACACTGTTTCCTTCTGCATCCCAGTACAAATTTTGCAACACTAGTCTGTTTGCATGGTTCTGAAACAATTCCTGTTCATAATCTTTATCAGGTCCTGATCTATTACAGTAATATAGAGTACAATGCAACAAATGCTGTTTGTCAATGTCAAGGGAGGGGGACTTACTGATGGCTACGTTCATCAGTTCCTCGGTTACTGCCCCTGGACCAGTCGTAACTAAGTCCTGGCTGTACCAATAATATGTCTCACCCTCCGGTCACACTACAAAAGTATCCATTTGTCGCTGTGCTTCCATACCCTGCATGGTTGGAACTACGGCTATGCCAAATATCTGCATTAAGTCTCTACCCAAAAGGTTTACTGGGCATTTTGCAGAAACCACAATTTTACTTCTCTGGGTCATCCCTGAAATGGGGTCTGTTATTGCTATGTCATGGGAGAGTGGCTCCCGATACAGCTGTCCATTAGCTGCCTTCACTAGTATATAATCTGGTGATTCTGAATCTTCTGGTAACTTGGAAGGATGTATCAGGGTCCGTGAAGCCCCTGAGTCACACAGAAATTTTACTTCCCTCCCTTCTACCAGAAGCGTCACTTTTGGTTTTGTGTCTGCTAAGTAAAGCTCTAAGCTCAATAGCGCTAAGTCCAAAATTTCATCTTCTTCGATGTCTGCAAATTCATATACATCCTCTACCCCTTCTGTCACATCCTCTACTCTTGCTATCACCTTTGCACTTGTCTTGTCCTGCTTATTTTCATTCAGTGATTCCTGACTATCATATAGTCATTCTTCATCTTCCTTATTCTCTGAGGTCACCTTCTTATTTAGCCTGCAATCCCTTGCTAAATGTCCTTTTTTCCCGCACTTAAAACATTCACCTTTTTTCTTTCTTTCTTCAAAATCTTCTGATCGCTTGTCAGATTGTTTATTTCCCTGGGCATTTTTCTTACCCTTTCTCCCAGTTTGTACTACAAATACTTCTGACCCATCTTCTGCCGAAAATACTTGAGTTTTCTTTCTCTTTTTACTATTAAAATGCCTCTCTGCATGTCTAGCATATTCAAGTAATGGCTGTAACCTACTTGTACGATGATCTACCATGTGCTCTGTAATAAAACTGCTAATGGGAGTTATACTACCCTTCAAGAATGCATTCTTTAACTGTTGTTCATATGAGGAATCTTGCATCTGGTTTTCTGGTATCTGCATTCTGCAGTGATTATTAAAACATTCTAACAGTCTAGCATAATATCTATCAACTGTTTCACCTTCCTGTTGAATGCATTGATTAATGCAAGTCCAATCAGCCCTAGGCTTCCACTTCTCAGAGATTCAGTCTGTCAGACCTTTTACTCTGCCATCCAGTTCTGCATTAGTATGTGGGAGTGGTCTAAGTTGTGCGTCACGAGGATTCCAGTTGCCACTGATCATGTGCCAATCTGGACCCACAATTTGTCTAACTACTTTTTCTACTTCTTCCCCATTCAAATGGTAACTTAATCTCATACCCTGTAAGTCTTCTAAAAATTTTTGGAAATTCACTTTTGGGTGGGGAATTCCCTCCGTGACTTTCCGGATATCTTCCGGTGTCCACGGTCTATAAACTAAAAGAGTTGGATCCTGTCCTGCCTGAGGATTTGGTACTTCTATGAGTGGACATATCTCTTCTTCACTCATAGCCTGTGATTTTCTATTTATTTCACTTAATTCAATCTCCCTCCTCAAGTCGCGTGTTCGAGACCTTGTCTCGATAGGATCCCTGACAAACAGTTGTGATTTTGCAGGAACAGCTGGGTATAGCGGAGGTGGATCAATCTGTCCACTCGCTTCATATTCTGGTAACGGAAGCGGAGGGGGTGAAGGAGGGGCCATTGCTATTACCAAGTTATTGTCTTCTTTGTCTAAGAACATTGTCTTTGAATTCTTTATTCTTTGTTCCCTGCGATTTGCTTTCTCAAGCCACCTATGCGCCTGAGGGACTCCTAATTGTCTTTGCTTTTTTAGTTGACCTTTCGCGTCTATTTTTAATCGCTTAACAAGTTTCATAAGTGCAGGTTTATCTAAATTACCATCAAATTTATACTTTTCAACCCATTTTGTGTAATACTTAACATTGTCGGCACGCTGTAATTGCATATATTTTGCGCCTTCAGTTAGGGCAGGTCTCGGGAACTTTTCGTGCACTGATATCCCATTGCGGTCTTAGCTAAGCTGTAAATTGTTACATAACCCCTTCTATCACATGGCACCACAGTTCTATACCTTTTCCCAGTTTATCTAGAATAACTGCCTACCTATTCTGTTTCCCTGATCTATGACAAAAACAGTAACCCCTTTTTCTGTCCCTGATCTGCACATGCAAATCTTCCTGACAAAAAACAGTTCTGTAATTAGTCCCTGATCTTAAAACAGAAATAAGGTAATTCCTCCTTACCTGACCCTCCGTGAGTTGATCCACCGGATCGTTGACTCGTCCTCCAATCCCAGATCAGAAACAGTGGCTGGCCTCTTTCGAATGACAATTCAGTCGGAGGTCTTTCAAAACAGAAGAGCCAATTTGGCCTCTTCTCCATACGGATGCATGCCACCGGGCCCAATTCTGACCTAGGCCTAGAGCAAGAGGTACTTTCCAGTCCGAAGGACCAAACTGTCAAAGGAATATTATACTTTAAAAATGATCAAAACATGGTAGGTTCAGGTTAAGGCACTTTAATCTTGCAGCAAGGAGACAAAAACATGCTAATACAGAGTTTGCCTAACCAGAAACAGGAAATACTTTCATTTTTATACATTCTTAAACTGGTTATGTCCTACCATGCTGACGTTACAGATTGCCACCTTTTTCATCATCATCTGCTGACCATCTTTCCCATGAATTTCTGCTGATTTATCATTTTTTATGTGAAACTTCCTGAGGAAAACAACATGGCCTTGATTACTCCCAGTTAGATACATGTTATGTTACCATTCAAGATACTATGGCTAATTCAAGCACAATGCTAGCAGTTCATTTCTCTAATAATCCTTTGTCTACTTTATCTCTAAGTTACTACAGCTGCACAGGTTCCCATCATTCGAACAGAGCTGTTTGTCTAAAATCATTACATTTACAGAATAAGGCATTGTTCATTCATTCGTTCCTGACCTAGCAGATAAACACCTGCTTCTCAAGTACATTTCCAGAAGGCATAAACATGAATATTGCTGTGCTAGCAATTACTAGGTCAGAGGGCAACTTGCAAGTTTCAGAAAGCATACTGTAGTTTTCAAAAAGCATCTTTTTCAGTCTCATATGAAACTCAATTTGTATAAAATACAGTGTATGAAAAATAGAATGAAAAGCGTATTAAAATACTTGGTTATTAATTGGCATTAAGCATATACACATTAATACATATTTTTCTAACAAAAAGTCATACAAAATATATACAGTGTGAATAGTAAAAGTATAAATGCTATTACTGATGGTGTAGTAACTCACATTAGGTTCTACTTTCAAATGTTATATTCCATTACAATCACCATGACTACATATACTTGATTGTTAGATTTTAGCAACAACAATATATAGGCCCCATTTCAGGATCAAACTGTAAAATTAGTAGTACCTTTTATGGTACCAAATCAAAAACTCTATATAAATTAGTAGATCTCCTGTACATAATGGTATTATACCTAAAATTCACAGAAAACTGCAAGTCACTACACTAAAAATGTTTATTTTCAGCATTTTATAATGTTTTATGGCTTTAGAATATTCCCGCTTCATGACACTACAGTACAACTACATGTCTTAACAAAGACAGTGAATGCACTTCATATAGAACAACAGCATTTACCAATGATGACAATAATATTATATTTAACATTCTTATACCATAACTGATTCTCCCAGGAAGTGCTTTTTTATTTAGGAGGCAAACTCAAGATGGCATTGAGACAACCTCAGTACTAGCTGACTTCATTCCACATAGTTTGGAGTGCTGGCTCTGAACCAGATGACCCAGGTTTATGTAGTGATCTGGGATCTGAAGTTGCTGCTAAGGGATGCTTGGCTTGGACTGATTGCTTTTTTCCCCATTATAGACTCAGTATATTAGAAGCCGTGGTGGTACAGCTGTAGCGTTGCTGACTCACATCAAGAGGTTCTCCTGTTCGATTATTGGCTGGGGTGCCTTCTGTGTGGAGTCTACATGTCCTCCCTGCGGTTGACAGGCCTCCGAAAGACATGCGTGAATGGGCGTGCCTTCGCTGAAGGTTGGGTGTCGGGCTGGCAAATTGGCATCATAAAAATCTACTGCCAATCACTAGTGGACCGGAGTTCTGCTGTGGCGACCCCTAACCGGGAAAATCCGAAAAGACAAACAACAACAACATAGACTCAGTATATAGTTGCATGGTGTTACGATTAGAATGCGTGTGCATCAACAAAAAGTAGAGTGCACTATAGCCTTGGTTTGGGCACACTCAGAAGAGTAGAAAGGTGGCAGCCTGACATTGTTATCATTCTGATTGTCAGGGCTACCAATTAATTCAGTGGAAAAAAACATGCATGCATAAATCAGACAGCTTCAGGGATAACAGTTACTCTCAGGGGTCTGGAAAAAGTGAAACTGATGGTCAGCAGGCAATGTGAAAAAATTACTAAAAAGAAATAGTCTTGCTACTAAATGACTTAGCATTCATTTCTACTTAGGAAACATTTTACCAAGCTTCAATTTAGAAGAGTCTTTTGGTTAATTAAAATACATTGATTTAATTATCAACAAAATAGAATCCCACATGGAATTTACAGAATGTATATTAAAATCATATAGTAATTCTGTTGCTGCATTTAAAATAGTCATACAACTCAAAATCCTTTGCTGTTAGCAGAAATATAAAGCAAAACTCTTCACTGCCTCTTTGCCTGTTTGTATTAGCCATTGAATTATTAGCATAATGTATTATGGAAAATGAGCCAGTAACTAGGATTTGATCCAATGCATGGGAATAAAAATAAAGGTATCATTATTTGCAATGATATTCCTAAGTTTGTAGTTTATTCACCAACATCTAATAGTATTCTTAAAAAAAAAAAAAAAAAAAAAAGAATCACCTTTATTTTGTACAATATGCCCACTGAATTAAGTCATGAACTCCTTTACCGCATCTAGCAGGTACTCCATTACTTGCATTGCTCTCCTCTGACAAAAAAAAAAAAAATCTAGGACAGTTTTATCTCCTCAGTTATGCAAAATGAAAATATTTCTTCATTGTAGTGCTGCATAACTTGCATGAATATAATCACATTTAGAATCCGTGTCATAAATTTCCCTCTAGTCAGCAAATAATCCTCCTCCTAGATGTTAACCAAGCAATAAGATGGACCCACCTTCATTCCACAACATGGGTAAGATAGCAGCAGCTGCTCACTTCTATCTTCTTGGCAGGCAAATGAAAAAAAAAACATGGTGCAGAGCTGTTTCAAGAGGCAATTGCAACAGAAATGTGTCCATGCCATTTAGAAACATTTAGCCATAAGTCTGTATCGACTACTAGTCAGATGGACAGTATTTGACTAGTGCCTCAAGCACTTGAATGCATAGGCAGGAAGGATAGCTATGCCCATCCTGGGGGATTGGGATAGTGGTGCCACTCCAACTCACTCTACTGCCTGGATAACAGGGTCTTGGCTGGAGAATGGAGGCATGCCATAATGTCAGGAGCCTATGGTCAAAAGTCGTGGGAGTGGCTGTCCATGCAGGTGATGGTAACTGCTGTTAGAGCACATAGGGAAGCCCTCATGCATGGACATAGAGACCATAGCAGGCCTTTGCAGAGAAGGAAGTGCTCATGTCACCACCAGTGATGGATTCTGGTCAGAAAAATGAAAAAAAAAATGCCCCATTGATGGGATTCTAATGAGAATGCAAACCACTGTCATGGTTTCCGGGGTTACAGCTACCTCAAAGAATGAAATATCTGATTACTGAGAGGTTTGATGATTGACTGGTGTTGGGGGCAAAATCTCTCAAAAATGCTTTTCATGTAATGAAAGAAATGTGGCTTACAAGAATATCTGGATATTAGATCAGAGGATTAAATCCCTGAACTCTTTTGAGCTGCTTCATGTACCCAAGATACAGTTTTTTTTTTCTGTTTCTTAAAAAGACAATGGTCCCAGGTTACCCCTGGAAACACTTGTACCCAGTTGGTGTGGAAAGAGAAAAATAAAGACATATTAAGTCAAGCAAACATACTTGCAAAATAAAGCATTATCTGAATGAATGTAATAGACTGAAAAAAAATTCTGAATACAGAGGCAGAGATATGAAGACAACACATGCACATCAGTGACTTCAGCATACAAAATATGCGACTAACAGGGATTGCTGAAATCATTCAATATGAATAACTGTAGCCTGCAGTGGAATGTCTGTTTTCAGAACAGACGTCTGCCTGACTCTTTCCAGGCAAACACAGAAAATATATTTAAGATGTGTTATCAATTGGGTGACCAGAATTACCTGGGATATTTTGTTGCTGATATTCAGTCACAGGAAACTAAAGAAAGGCTAATGAGAGCAAGCTGGCAATGTGTGTGTGTGTGTGTGTGTGTGTGTGTGTGTGTGTGTGTGTGTGTGTGTGTGTGTGTGTGTGTCAGGGAGGAGTATACTGTTCAAGACCGATAAGAATGGGGAAGACTTGTATAATGTACCTGACTATACTAATGTCTGTCTGAGAAAACTGACAATAAATTTGCATAACCCTAAAAAAAAAAAAAAAAAAAAAACAGTAGTTAATTGAATATGTAATGAATAGCAGAAAGTCAAAACTGGATAGAGAAAAAAAAAAAAAAAAAACATTGATATAGAATAGATGGACTGAGTAGATAAAAGAAAATTTGAGGCATAGTATATAGTCCCAGCAAAGAAACTACTTAAGCAGTGGTAAAAAAATAAAAACATAATAGCTGAGGAATAACAAAATTCATAGGTTTATAGGTAGGTACTAGGCTACTGGCCCTAGGGCCTATATAAGCCTAGCCAAACGGTACCCTGGCTTTTGCCACCCAAGGAAATTATTTTCCTGTGCCACTGTCAAGCAGAGCCACAGAAGTGATTCCCGGGGTGAATTTCCTATCTCCCATCCAATCATCAAGATTTTTCTTGAACAGTGCTAATGAGGAGCTTTGTCTGATATAGACAGGTAGTTTGTTCCAGAGTATGGGAAGTCTCTGGGACAGGAATCTATCCCTCCAGCATGTTCTGTTTATTGTGGTGACAAGGTTTAGGTCCCTAGAGCATGTAGCTCAGAGGGAATGGGATTTCTTTAAGTGAAGCATGTCCAACAGCTCTGGGTTTGACATAGCTTTGTATGTTAGGCAGAGATTGTTGAGTAGGCGATATGCGACAGAGTAAATCTGGAGTTTTTTGAAACAGTCTGCATAGGGCATCTGTTTGAGGCCGGTAATCCTCTTTATGAGGTATTTCTGCGGCCTTTCCAGTTGTTGTAAATGTCTTGTGCGGTACATATCAAAAGGGGAATTGTACTCTATAATGGGTCTAATGACTGATGAGTGGAGGGGAAGAATGACCTCTTTTTTCCTGGATGAGAAACCTTTTGTGATGAGGTGTGCCACATAGGAGGATTTGCTGACTACTGTGGCGATGTGATTGTCAAAGGAGATACTACTGTCCACCTGTGTCCCAAGGTCTCTTATCACACTTTGGTGTTAAGTAGACTACCACCTATGTGGTAGTTCATGGGTACAGAGTTTTTACCAAAAGGGAGGACAATGCCCTTTTTGGCATTGAGCTTGAGGCCATGGCTTTGACACCAGGCATCTCTCTCAATGAGGCCCTTTTGTAGGATATCCACATTGTTAGGGGTTTTGATTATGACTCCTAGTTTGCAGTCATCTCCAAACTTTGTTAGCCAATGACCTTCTCTGTTAGCCTGTACTTCAGAGAAGTAGATACCAAACAGGAGAGGACCAAGGACTGAACACTGTGGTACTCCACTTTTCACTGGTCTGAAGTTGGATTTAGAGTCTGCTACTTTCACGGTGTGGGTTCTGTCAGTGAGCCAGTTGGCAACCAGTCTTGTGACATAGGGATTTATACCTAGTTTAGTGAGTTTATCTATAATTATAGAATGGGGGATGGTGTTGAAAGCCTTGGCGAGATCTAGATAGGGTGTGTGAACCACATTACCCTCATCTACAACTTTGGTGACTGCTTCAAAGAAGTCTATCTGGTTTAGGAGACATGATCTGCCTTTTACAAATCTGAACTGGGTAGGGTCCAGAGTATGGAGATTACCAATGTCATTGTTTATAAGTTCCATGATGATACGTTTCATAGCCTTGCAGACCAGGCTCATCAGGCTAATGGGGTGGTAGTTCCTGGGGTCCGTGTTGGCTCTCCCTTTGTGGACTGGGATAACTGTTGCTGTGTGCCATTCAGTGGGCAAAAAGCCTGAGGTGAGGCTATGACTGAACATGGTACGTAGGTGGGGTGCCAGTTTGTTCTGTAGTTCATGTAGAACGCAGCCTGGGATGTTGTCAGGTCCCATGGATGCTGTGTTCTTGGCTTTGGAGAGTGTGTTTTTTACCTGTGCATCCATGATTACAGGAACTTTGAATTCTTCCGGTATAGAGATGGGCCCTTTAGGGGGTGAGAGAGGGGTAAAGTTAGCACTGAACCTATTTGCCAGGATGTTGGCAATATCAGTTGGTTCTGTATATTTAGTGCCATTGTGCTGTAACTCAGAGCAGATATGAGTGTTGCCACTGAGATTCTTGACATAGCTATAGAATGCTTTGTGGTTGTCTTTAGAATCAATGGCAATTTTGTTTTCGTAACTAGCTTTGGAGGATTCTATGAGGGATCTCAGCTTCTCACTGAAGCTGACCATGGAGTTCCTTCAATCATGGGATTTTACTCTTTTTTGCAACAGTTTCTTTTTTCTGTTGTAGAGTTTGTTTATGGCAGGGGACCACTAGATTGGCATCCTTTTTTGGAGGATAGCATCTTGGTTCTGTTAGGGATTGCACGATCCAAGCACTCGTGTACGTGCTTATAAAGTGCATTTGTATAGGATTCAGCAGTCATACCTCTATTGTCCATCAGCATGGGTGTCATGAAGTTTGCCACTTCTGCCTTAAGAAGCATGAAGTTGGCTTTGGAGAAATTTTTTATGGTGGTTTCCCTAATGGGGGATGGGGGGTGGGATGTGGATGTCTAGGGAGATTAGCTTGTGGTCAGATCTGACCAATGAGGAATTGACCTCTGGCATGGAACACCAGTTGCCCATGTTGGTAATGACCAGGTCTAGGATATTGCTGCCCCTGGTGGGGATGTGGAGAAGTTGATCCAAGGCATTGGAATTTATGAATTCCAGAAAACGTTGAGCACAAGAGTTGGTACATGAGTAGTTTTCCCGGTTAATGGTAGGGTAGTTGAAATCACCCATTATTAGGGTGTTAGGTTGTACCCTAATATTTTCCATTGTATGAAGAAATGAGGAGTGGAATCCTGGGGCATGGTGGGGGATCTGTAGCAAGCTACAATTTGGATTGCGGTCTTGCCCAGAGTTAGTTGCACTTGGATAATCTCAGATGCATTATGCTGAGCAACTAGCCTGGAAGTGTGGATACCCTTAATGACTGTGGACACGCCTCCACCTTTAGTGTTTCATTCCAGGTTAGGTGGCCAAAAGGTGTAGTACGAATTATAGCCTGGTAATGCAGGGGTGCTCTGTGAAGCCTTGAACCAGGTCTCTGTCACTGCACAGATGTTGATTTTCTCCATTTTAAGGAGTGCCTCGAGTGAGTGCATTTTGAAATTTAGACTTCTAGCATTAAGTAGCATTACCCTCACATTTTGCTTGCTTGTACCTGTTATGGTGGTGAATTTGTCATTTGAACCTTGCCTAAAAAAGGCACTCAACCGATCTGCTTGAGTGAGTGGTATTTCTGGTGCATCCAAAAGATCCACTAGCAACTATCCAAAAGACAAGGGGAAGTTTTCGTATGACCTGTCCAAATTTCCCCTAGTAGCATAAATACCACCTGGGGTCTTCCCTGAAAAGAGGTCAGTAGCCTAACTAAACTAATGTGGCCAACAAAGGCTAAATAATTAAAGCAGGTCTAGGCTTTCACAGTGGCTGGGTTTGTTAACACACGAGTCAATAATTACTTGTGGCATGCACTGTTTGAGAGGTGAACTTAAAATCAAACATAAGGAGAATATTTATTTCTATTTCTCTCCAAAAATATGATATGAACAGTTGCTATACAGAACTCATGTTTAAGCTTAGAGCTTACATACATCTTGTGTAACAATATAGTAATACTACTACTACTACTACTACTAATAATAATAATGATAATAATAATAATAATAATAGTAATAATAATAATAATAATAATAATAATAATAATAATAATAATGATAATAATGATAATAATAATAATAGTAATAATAATGATAATAATAATAATAGTAATAATAATAATAATAATAATAATAATAATAATAATAATAATAATAATAATAATAATAATGTCATCTACAACATGATAGCAAGACATTTAATGAGGAAAACACAGAGAGAGAGGATATTTTGTCAGACAAAAGATATTAAACCCAAAGCAATATGGAAAAAAGGATTGTGGATGGAAGAAGTATAGGCTTACTTTTGAGCATTCTTTACCGGAATGCTGTTGATCAAATGATATGGCAGTCCGGTGCATTATAGGAATTACAAACAGTGGCATGCAAACATGATAAGGCAGACAGCACTTGGGAAGTACAGTCAAAATGTCTTTACTTATTCAGTTTTGGAAGGTACATACTGCTTAGAGATCAGTCTGAGACAGTTGTTTCATACAGTATCATACAGCTGACTTAAGTCATCATTTAAAATGTACTGTAAGACTACTTTAAATTGTATACACTTCCCAAAAAGATTTTAAAGGGAACATTGATAAAATGTATAATAAGCATTCTAAACAACAATGTGCTTGACTCTACTTCACTTTGCATTTCCATTTTCAATTTGTGTCATGTGCCACAGTTTTTGCCCACCTCTCACTAGTGTGTCACATATTCTGGTAAAAAAATGTTGAGAGGTGAGAAAGCATGGACTAGCATAGAAACAACAGAAAAGAATGGTGTTTTGGGAATCCTTACATCTTAGATATCCCCAATACATCCATGTGTTTATGGCAATATGAGCTGCAATGCAATTATGCCTACAGTCAAGCCCACTTATAGTCACATGCAATTCGACAAATATTTTTTTTTTATTGTAAATGGTCTACAACTAAAAGTAGGCTTCAAATTCAGCAACCAGGCTTAGTCCATTGAAAGATGTCAAAGCATCTAGACAGCCTTTATAAACTATTTTATTACTTTAAAGAAACAAAATAGGTAAGAGTGCAGTGTCCAGGTGCACTTTGAATTTGTCATCTGATAAAGTACTCCTTGCTCTTAAATCCAGACCAGTTTGTCTCATTCAGAGTATAAGCTCTGGTTTAAGATGAATTTGAACCATGCTATTACTGGATTAACAGTTTAATGGAGTATGTGTAACATAAAGACACTCAAATTGAATTTAAACTACACCCTTACCTGGATTAGCAGTTACATGGTGAGTTCTATGCTATTGGAATTAACTGGTGAAATGTCAGCCTCTGCAGTGTTTGCCTGCTTTCTGCTTTTGATCTTGCACCTGAGTTTGTTTGTGTCTTTCGGCTTTTCCCAGTTAGGGGTCGCCACAGCGGAACTCCGGTCCGCTAATGATTGGCAGTAGATTTTTACATACTGGCTTGCCGGGCCTAACGCAGAACCTTATACGAAGGAACGCCCATTCACGCATGTCGCTACACAGAAGACGCTCTAACTGAGAATCAAATGGGCAACGTCTAACTGTGAGGCGACAACGGTACCACAGCACCACCACCGCAGTCATCTTGCACCTGAGTGATTACAGCTATTAATACACTGCTAAACATTTGAAATATTCTTAAAATCTGACTTCCCTTGACTATATGTGGACTTTCTTGTGATAATAAACAACTCCTAAAAGTTTCCAAACCTAATAAAAGGGCTGGGCAAAGCCTGTACTCGCACTCCATATCTAAACTATGGAACACCCTTCCCCCCTCTATATCACAATTGGAGTCCTTAAAAAACTTTAAACTCACTTTAAAAAACAATCTACTTAACAAACCTATATGTTCATGTTTACAAAACCACATACCACATTATGCTTTGTCTAACATATTGAAGTTTCATGTCCCATCATAACAATATACTTCTATCCCTGTGAATATAATTGTTCTATATTTTCTCTCATAATCTCATACCTAGTCATAATGAGTTACTGTGTGGACATGCACCATAATTTGTCTAACAAAAAGTACAACATTGATCCTATGTAAATATCTCTGTACTCTTATGTTACTATTATGTAGAAAATCATAAATGCCTTAGAATTGTATTAAAACTCTACACTTGATGTATTGTACTCTTTGTCAGCTTGTATGAAACCTTGCATGCTGTTGTATATATAATATTGTCTTATATACATCTTTATTTGTAATTGGAGCTTTTCTCCCCAGGCCTCCACTGAAAATATTTTTTTTGATCCAGTGAACTTTCCCGGTCAACAAATGTCAATAACTGACTAACTAAATAAAGAATCAGTGGTAAACATATCTGTATGTGAGCAGTTTGTGTCTGGAAATGGGGTTTCCTTTATCTCGGTTGCTATAAAGTGGCCTTAACTCTATGATTTTTTTCTCATTTATTATTTACACACAGGGCAAAAGTATGCATGTGTGGATGGCAAGTGTCTTTCTTGTCTTCTGTTCTCTATTTTTTCACTGAAAGCCTTCTATCCCGTTTCATTATTCAACACAGTATGCTATTTATATAAAACCAAAATGTTATGCATGTGTATGATGCAGTAGCAATAAAAAGGAAGGAAGAGTTAAAATAAAATGGGAATAATTGTCTAGGGTATAAGTCTTCTGGTGACAGCATCCATACGTTAAGACACGAGGAGTATGAAGAGATCCGTGATAAACAGGGGGCACAAGTGATAGGAAGAAGGAGGGAAATGTACTTCTCACAAGGATGAAGCACATAAGATAAAAGATTGATGATGGAGAATAAAGAAAGTATTTAAAAGAGAAAGACATTTAACTTATTTAAACTTTGTTGACAGGGTTAGTCACTAGACCAACAGATTCCTTTCAGGGAAGACCCTAGGTGGTATTCATACTGTCTCAGAGAAATTGGGACAGGGTACTGTGAACTGTTCCTGTTATTTCAGTGGAACACATACCTCTCATCCTCTTAGCACAAGAAGTCTGGACAAAGCCATAAATAATGGTGGAGACAAAGGCCCAAAAATAGGGACACTTTTTAAATATTGCTTTTACAAAGTTGATAAGTTGATAGAATAACAGGTTTTGGATTAGCATGAATTTTTTGAATGGTATGATGTCTGAAACCCAAATGTCTGTCATTATTTTCAGACTTCAGCCCTCAGTGATTAGCCAATGATTTGCCAGAAAACCACACTTTTATGAGAAATAGACCAAAAATATGAGGCAAAAATCTGTACATTCTGTGAAAATATGTACAGCTGAGAGATGTGTAGGCTGTGCAGCTCCTTCCTGTAAGATAACAAAAAGGAAGAAACAAAGCATGTTGAAAAGAAATGTGCCATAAAGAGTTGAAATAGCTGATAAATATGAAAAGGATCACATGCAGTCCATAGTCAATGCAGATGAGAATATAAAGACTCAAGTGGAGTAGCTCCTTGAGGGTAGTACTGATACACAAATCTAGAGGCCTAAGAGAATTTGACAGAATAGGAAGCAGGTTAAGAAAAGTTCTCTTTTGAGGACAGAAGTAATAGGAAATATTTATGTGTTGAGGTCACTGCAGATCTTCAGAAAGCAAAGGAAAAGCAACAGAGTTATGCTACCTCAATGAAGAAGAGAAACAACAGTTGTTAGAATGCAGGATTGTTGATAAAAACACAGAACTGTAATGATTTCTTCAAAAATGTACTTTCTTACTGAAAGTAAGAAACATTAAGTCAATGTTAACAGTGATAAAATAAACAGCAGAATCATTAAAACTTAAATTGTAGAAGGAAGAAGTGTAGCATGTGATATCAAGAATGCATACGCCAAAATTAAGCATTCTGAATTGTGGGACATCTTAGAATAGTATGAAATCCAAAAAAAGGTGATAGGCATTAACAGAGATGTATATGAAAGGTTGTATCAAAAGTATTTGCTCGGAAACGTGCTTGTTTCCCACCTTTTCTCAAATTAAAATAGTCCGAATCACAGATTTGCTGATTTCAGGACTGTATTTGGTGTTCTGAGTTGTCCAGACCTTGCAGAGATAAAAGGAAGTCTATTGCTAAGATGTGTGGTTTCCCGCTCAGGAATTGTTTTTTTATTGGCAGTTTTGGGCTTCTTCTATCCCTTTCAACTTTCTGACTTAAAAACCTATGTTTGCATGGGTTTGGGCTTGTTTTACCTCAGCAGATCCTGTTTGGGCATCCAGCAGAGTACTACAGCAGCAGAAAGAAGAGAGAGAGAGAGAGAGAGAGAGAGAGAGAGAGACTTTTCCTGATTATAAGTACCCGTTTTTGCTTCCTCAACTTGATTTTGCCTTGTGGCACTTTACAGCCGTTTTACAAGCTTCATTATTTAATTTAATTGTTGTCTGCTTACTTTTTGTACTGCACTTTTAAAAATCATTTTTTTTCAACTGCATTTACTGATACAGGCTTCACACTCAAGTGCGCTAACCCTTTAGAGTCTTATAAGTGTATTTTTTTTACTGCATTTCTGTTTTTGTAACTAAAAAACAAAAAAAAAAATAAATAAAAACCTATCAACTTGTTAATTTCCCACGTTTTCTCAAACTAGAATAGTCCGGATCTCAGATTTGCTGATTTCTTGACTGCATTTGGTGTTCTGAGTTGCCCAGACCTTGCAGAGATAAAAGGAAGTCTTTTTGCTTATCAGTGGGAGTGGTAAGCTTTGTGCAGCCTATCTATCGCTAAGATGAGTGGTTTCAAGCTCAGGAATTTTTTTTTTTTTTGGCTGTTTTGGTCTGCTTCTATCCCTTTCAACTTTCTGACTTAAAACCCCATGTTTGCGTAGGTTTGCACATCGCTCAGTGCCGCTTAGTTAGGGTAATACCAGTGCCTTAAAGTCTCTTCTTCAAATTTTCCCTTAAATCTTGCCAGCTTTCATCTCTCAGCACTCAAATCATACCTCTAAACCCAGCACTTGCTTATAACCTCTTGCAGCTATCATTGTAGTAGCACAAACTGCTAATAGCACTAACAGAAACAGCTTTAGTACTTATAAAGAAGCATAATAGCTACAGTACTTGCATAACAGTACTACAGTACTTGCATAACAGCTACAACACTTAAATACTTGGCACCTATCCAGGCATGTTCAAAGGTCAGTTCCCTACATGTTCTCATATTAACCTGGTGAACCTGGGCATCCTAAGGCAATGTAGCAACTACCTCAAGTACACAGACAACCTTTTCCACCTAACTACTAACACATCCATGTGTGAGAGATGCACGTACATAACCAAACTGGAAGTCGCTCTCTCAAACCAAGACTGGGCTAGCCAGTAAGGAGAAGCAAAACACACATTCCACACCTCATAGAACACATAGCTCACTGGATCACACACCACCTCACCTCTCACATACTAACACAAAACACACACACACACTTTCATGGAGGTTCTCAATAAAAATCTGCCCAAACAGCAAAGACCTTCGAGGCAAAAATGCAAGCAACCATCTCACCAGAACAGAACCCCCATGACACACAGCCCACATAAACAGTGTGCTACTCAACCTAAGCCCCTACATTAAAACAGTCTACCCAATACACTAATCATTGGTGACTCTAAGGCACACTGGCATCCCACTCACTAGATTAAATAAAGAGAAATTTATGGTCAGATGCCTGTAGGGTGCCAGGATCTGCCACATAATGCATGCACTTGAGTCTTTCCACAACAAGTACAAGTATCACTCAGTCATTGTCCATGTTGGTGTGAACAACCTAAGACTACATGAAATGAGACATGGAGGTGCTCTTGGATCTTGTAGCCTAGGCAGGTATGACCCTAGCCCTGAGTAGCATACTACCGTCACCTAGAATGGTACCACAGTACATGCAGAAAATGACTAACTTTAATAAAAAACATTTTTCAGTTTATTCTGTTACCTGATTGTTTCAGCCCCCTCATAAGAGCTAATAACAGGGTCTCTACCTGCTTCACTCCCCACCCTACCCCCTATTCCCTCCTGCCCCCAGTGGCCCTACCTTTATTACACTCACAAACCCCTCCCATTTTTCCAATAGCCAACCACAGCGCTAACCCAACACTACATCCTCCATCTTCCCACTACTATCACACCTCCTCAACTAACATGTACAAGCATACCTTACCTATGCTCACTGCATGCACTCTCCTTGCATATCTTACATCCTACCAAAGCTCCATCATTCCCCCACTCAACCACTACCACTGTACTACTACTCACACCACCACTCATGTCTCACCCTCACTCAGCTCCCCTCCCACCAACTCAAGAACCATCCCTATGCACCCCTCACATATTCTACCAACTATATTACTCAAACATAAAGCATCCCTACAACTTAACATATTAACCCTACCACCATACCTACTACCCACAGAGCACAATCATAAAGTTTCACTAATAAACAAGCACATTCAAAAACTGAGAAAACTAATAACCTCATGCATATTAAAACTAGCCCTAAGTGGAGACATCCACCCCAACCCTGGCCCTACCATCTCCAACCTCAATCCTCATAATCAGACTAGAAACCACAACTTCTCCCATATCACAGCCAATAGAAAGCCAAGTGACTTCCTTCTACTAAGTCTAAATATTAGAAGTATATCCAACAAAGTCCATGAACTCCATGCCACCATAGACTTGTACTCCCCAGATATAGTCATCCTGACAGAAACCTGGCTAAAACCTCACATTACCAGTGAGAAAATACTCCCTACCGGTTATGGCATACTAAGAGTAGACCGGCTAAACAAGAAAGGAGGCGGTGTAGCTATAATATTTAGACAGCATCTAAACATCCAGATCTTAAAATCATCAGCTCCACAAATAGGCAATGAAGAAATAACATATACCAACCTCAAAATAAACCAAAACAAAACCATCAACATAATTGGATGCTACTTCCTACTTGGCCAAAACATTCCTCCACTAGAAAACCTCCTCAGCTGGTCTACCCACCATCTTCCCCAAGAAACTATAATTTTAGGTGATTTCAATATTGACTGACGGTCCTGTTCTGGCAATCACCCAACCCATCATGTAAACCTTTATGGCTTCACCCAACTAGTCAAGTCGCCAACCAGGATGAATAAAAACTCCAGCAAGCACACTACCCTGGATTGGATACTAATCAGTAAGAGCCCCCAGTCATATATAACAGGCTGCTTATCAGATAGCCTCAGTGATCACTCCACAACATTCCTACTCAAAAAATACCTATACCAAGCTAAACCTGTCATCTACCATCAAATACATAAAAAACTAAACTTTAACCCACTCACATTCATCTCATCCCTCAAAGAATGTAACTGGCATTCTCTAAAGTACCTCAGTCTTGATGACGCAGTTGAATTTTTTAATACTACCTTCCTGAGCATCCTTAATTACCATGCTCCCATAAGACTTTCCAGACCCAAAGCACAACCCTCCCCATGGCTACAGAAAACCACTAAGTCAGAAATGAAAAACAGGGATAAAGCCTGGGAGCACTGGCGCAAAACCAAAACCCCTCAACTAGACAGAAATTCCTAGAACTACTTAATAGAGTCAAAAGCTAATAAAACAGGACAAATTCCAATACTACCAGTCTGCCCTAGACTCCTCCCAACACAGCCCCAAACAATTCTGGTCCTCCATAAACTCCATCCTCCACCCAGGTAAAGTCAGTACCCCTCTTCCTAACATCCCTCACTCCTCCGAAAATATTGCTACCTCATTCAACACACACATCACACAAAACCATTCTATCACTAGCTAAACAACACAACCCCCCTCCCCTCCAACCCACACCTTCAACTAGTAATCTCTCCACTGCCTTCTCTTTTTCTCCTGTACCTACCTCCAACATAAAAAAACTCTTAACTAAACTTAAGCCCACCAAATTTGCAGCAGACAACCTCCCAAGTGAATACCTACAAATCACAGCTGATGCTCTGGCCTACCAGGTATCCGTCTTGATTAACCGATCTCTGTCAGAAAGTTACGTTCCCACACTGTGGAAAGTATCACATATAATTCTCCTCCATAAAGGTGGCCCCTCCACAGAACTAACCAATTACCACCCCATAGCTATTCTCTCTCCACGCTCCAAAATACTAGAGAGATGCATACACTCACAGGTCCCAGTCTACCTCCTTACTAACAACCTCCTTTCCAATACTCAGCATGGTTTCCGACCAAACCATAGTACCACCACTGCCTTACTCTCCTTTACTAACACTATTCTTCAGCATAAAAACAATGGCTATCTCTCCTATGCTACTTTCCTAGACCTATCTAAAGCATTTGACATGGTCCCACACAAATAACTCATCTCTGTCCTCAATAACCTATCCTTCTCTCAATCAGTCACCAACAGGTTTCAGAGTTACCTGTCTGACCGCCAGCAATCCATTGTATGGCAGAATGACATATCTCTCCAACTACCTGTCTCCATAGGGGTTCCACAAGGATCCATCCTTGGACCCCTACTCTTCTCTGTTTTCACCAATAATCTAGCCTCTGCCAACAAACATGGCACATTCATACAATACGCAGATGACTCAACCATCATCTGCTCAGTTCAGTCCCTACCCAAACTGCAAAAAGTCACACAGGAAGCCTTTTCCTCTGTTGAAACCTGGTTATCCGATGCCCAATTAATACTCAACCCAAACAAAACTAAACTACTCATCTTCCAACCCACCAAACATACTCAAAACAACTCTCACTTTAACATCACAGCAAAAGACAACACCACTAAACATCCAACTGAACACACCAAATTGCTAGGAGTGGAAATAGACAATAAACTAAAATTTGGCATTCACATATCCATGACCATAAAAAAGTCCACAAAAAACTAGGAGCGGTATACAGAAATAAGCAACTTCTCACCAAAGCAGCAAAGATTTCAACAGCAAATTCCCACCTTATCTCCACCCTACTTTATGCCTCTTCAATATATACCAACCTAAGGCAATGCAATATAAACAAGCTAGTGACCTGCTACAACAAAATCGCCAAATTTGCCACAGGGGCATCCTACCATAGTCACCACTGTCTTTCACTTGCTGAAATGGGCTGGCTTGAACTCCCTCACCTCCTTCAATGGTATCAACTCTCACTCGCCCACAAACTAGTAAACCATCCACTAAATGTCCCATCCCTCCAGAATCTACTCCAACCCTATCGCACCACCAGACCATTAAGATCCAGCAACAAAAATCACTTACAGGTCACTAAAGCCAATAACTTTGCTGGTAAAGCACTATTCTCTTGCGCCATAGCCAAATTATGGAACTCCCTCCCACCCACAATTACCTCCGTACCATCATGCACCCACTTCAGAACTTTACTAAAAGTGCAACTAAAAACATGCTGGCTATGCCCTTGCAACTCCCCCTCTAATATTCCCCACCCTATCCACCCACTACCTTTCTTTCCACCCCACTAACTACCTTGATTATAGCAAGCTCAGATGCTCATAAGCCTAGTACTTATTATACAGCAGGAACTTCGTATTGTAACATTTGTTAATGTCTATTATGAAGGAGAAGAGGAGGGGGAAGGCATGCCCAAAGGCAGGAAGAGAGGGGGAAGGTTAGGAATGTAGTAGTGAGGGTAGGAACTTTGAACGTTGGCAGTATGACTGGTACAGGAAGAGAGCTAGCTGATATGATGGATAGCAGGAAGGTAGATATATTGTGCATGCAAGAGACCAGATGGAAGGGAAGTAAGGTCAGATGTATAGGAGGCGGGTTCAAATTGTTCTATCATGGTGTGGATGGCAGGAGAAAAGGCGTAGGGGTTATCTTAAAGGAACAGTATGCCAAGAGTGTTTTGGAGGTGAAGAGAGTGCCTGATAGAGTGATGTTTATGAAGCTTGAAATTGATGGTGTAATGATGAATGTTGTTAGTGTATATGCTCCACAAGTTGGGTGTGCAATGGATGAGAAAGAAAAATTTTGGAGTGAGTTGGATGAAGTGGTGGTGAGTATACCCAAGGGTGAGAGACTAGTGATTGGATCGGACTTAAATGGGCATGTTGCTGAAGTGAACAGAGGGGATGAGGAAGTGATGGGTAGGTATGGTGTTAAGGAGAGGAATGCAGAAGGTTAGATGAATGTGGATTTTGAGAAAAGGATGGACATGGCTGTGGTGAATACGTATTTTAAGAAGAGGGAGGAGCATAGGGTGATGTACAAGAGTGGAGGAAGATGCACACAGGTGGATTATATCCTATGTAGGAGGACCAGTCTGAAGGAGATTGGAGACTGTAAAGTGGTGACAGGAGTAAGTGTAGTTAAGCAGCATAGAATGGTGGTCTGTAGGATGACATTGGTGATCAAGAAGAGGAGGAGGAGTGTGAAAGCAGTGCCAAGAATTAAATGGTGGAAGTTAAAAAAGGGTGATTGTGAGGTGGAGTTCAGGGAAGAGTTAAGACAGGCACTGGGAGGCAGTGAAGAGTTACTGAATAGCTGGGTAACTACAGCACAGCTAGTAAGGGAGACTGCTAGAAAGGTGCTTGGTGTGACATCTGGACAGGGGAAGGAGGACAAGGAGACCTGGTGGTGGCATGAGGAAGTACAGGAGAGTATACAGAGGAAGAGGCTGGCGAAGAAGAAGTGGGATTGTCCAAGATATGAAGAAAGTAGACATGAGTATAAGGAGATGAGGCGCATGGCAAAGAGAGAGGTGGCGAAGGCTAGGGATAAGGCATGGAGAGCTGTATGAGAGATTGGACACTAAAGAGGGAGAAAAGGACCTGTACCAATTGGCTAGACAGAGGGACAGAGCTGGGAAAGATGTGCAGCAGGTAAGGGTGATAAAGGATAGTGAGAAAAACGTACTCACAAGTGAAGAGAGTGTGTTGAGTAGATGGAAAGAGCACTCTGAAGGGCTGATGAATGAAGAGAATGAGAGAGAGAGAAGGTTGCATGATGTGAGGATAGTGAATCAAGAAGTGAAACAGATTAGCAAGGAGGAAGTAAGGACAGCTATGAAGAGGATGAAGAATGGAAAGGCTGTTGGCCCAGATGACATACCAGTGGAAGCATGGAGGTGCTTAGGAGAAATGGCAGTGGAATTTTTAACCAGATTGTTTAATGAAATTTTGGAAAGTCAGAGGATGCATGAGGAGTGAAGAAAAAGTGTTTTGGTACCTATCTTTAAGAATATGGGTGATGTGCAGAGCTGTAGTAACTACAGAGGGATAAAATTGATCAGTCACAGCTTGAAGTTATGGGAAAGAGTAGTGGAAGCTAGGTTAAGAAGGGAGGTGATGATTAGTGATCAGCAGTATGGTTTCATGCCAGGAAATAGCACTACAGATGCAATGTTTGCTCTGAGAGTGTTGTTGGAGAAATACAGAGACGGTCAGAAGGAGTTGCATTGTGCCTTTGTGGACTTAGAGAAAGCATATGACAGGGTGCCTAGAGAAGAGTTGTGGCATTGCATAAGGAAGTTGGGAGTGGCAGAGAAGTATGTAAGAGTGGTACAGGATATGTACGAGGGCAGTGTGACATTGGTGAGGACTGCAGTGGGAGTGACAGATATGTTTAAGGTGGAGGTGGGATTACATCAAGGATCTGCTCTGAGCCCTTTCTTGTTTGCAGTGGTGATGGAGAGGTTGACAGATGAGATCAGACAGGAGGCCCCGTGGACTATGATGTTTGCAGAAGACATTGTGATATGTAGTGAGAGTAGGGACCGGGTTGAGGAGACCCTGGAGAGGTGGAGATATGTTTTAGAGAGGAGAGGAATGAAGGTCAGCAGGGCCAAAACAGAATATATGTGTGTAAATGAGAGGGAGGGTAGAGGAATGGTGAGGATGCAGCAAGTAGAGTTGGTAAAGGTGGATGAGTTTAAGTACTTGGGATCAACAGTTCAGAGTAATGCTGAGTGTGGAAGAGAGTTGGAAAAGAGAGTACAGGCAGGGTGGAATGGGTGGAGAAGAGTGTCAGGAGTGATTTGTGACAGACGGGTACCAATAAGAGTGAAAGGGATGGTCTACCAAAGGGTAGTGAGACCAGCTATGTCATATGGGTTGGAGACGGTGGCTTTGACAAAAAGGCAGGAGTTAAAGCTGGATGTGGCATAGTTACAAATGTTAAGATTTGCACTGGGTGTGACTAGGATGGACAGGATTAGGAATCAGTATATTAGAGGGTCAGCTCAGGTTGGACAGTTTGGAGACAAAGCAAGAGAGGCAAGATTGCGTTGGTTTGGACATGTGCTGAGGAGGGATGCTGGGTATATTGGGAATCGGATGCTAAGGATGAAGCTGCCAGGTAAGAGGAAAAGAGGAAGGCCTAAGATAAGGTTTATGGATGAGGTGAGAGAGGACATGCAGGCGGTTGGTGTGAAAGAGCATGATGCAGAGGACAGGAAGAAATGGAAACAGATGATCTGCTGTGGTGACCCCTAAGGGGAACAGCCGAAAGAAGATATGATGATGTTAATGTCTGTTATATACTTCACAGATAAAGATTCTAGTTGTCTACTGATGTACTATGTTCATCATCTGCAAATGTGTTTGTAATTAATTGCCATGTTAATCAAATTGTTAATCGCTATGTAATCCAATGTAATTACTGGCTGTTTATTTTAACTGTGGAGCTTTTCTCCCTGGGCCTCCACTGAAAACGGACCTACGTCCAGTCAGACACTCCCGGTCAACAAATGTAAATAAATAAATAAAGTTCCTGGTGTCATTTAAAGGGAATCCAATATCTGTCTGCCTGGGATGACATAATAGACAGACCTCGATGCTTTGCCAGAGATAGCATGCATCTGTCACCCCTGGGATTCTGGATACTGGCTAAAGCTCTTGCCACCCTTATAGTGCCTTTTTTTAGGCAATGCCCTGAAAACAAAATTACCACTATAACAACTGCAAACAAATGCAACCTAAAGGTAATGCTACTCAACGCTAGAAGCCTAAATCTCAAAATGCACTCACTTGAGTCTCTCATAAAACTGGAGAACATCGACCTCTGTGCAGTAAGAGAGACCTGGTTCAAGGTTGCAGTGAGCACCACAGTGCTACCAGGCTACACAGGATTTCACACCTTCAGACCCCCAAACCTGGACTGAAGTCCCAAAGGAGGTGTGGACCGAAGACCCAAAGGAAGTGGCATATCCATCTTCATAAAGGGCATGCACACCTCCAGACTGGTGGCCCAACATAATGCAACAGAGATACTACAGGTACAACTAGCACTAGATAAAACAGCAATCCAGTTTGTAGCTTGCTATAGATCCCCCATGATGTCCCAAGACTCACACTCTGCATTCCTGAACATGCTGGAAAGCATTAAGGTTCAACCCAATACCCTTATACTGGGAAACTTTAACAACCCCTCCATTAGCTGGGAAAATTACTCCTGCTCCAACTGATTTTCCCAATGTTTTCTGGAATTCATTAACTCCAATGCCCTGGACCAACTCATTCTCACCCCCACCAGAGGCAGAAACATTCTCAATCTAGTCAATATGAACATGGGAGACTGCTGCTGTACACCAGTGATCAACTCCTCCCTGGTCAGATCTGACCATGGATTAATCACAGTCGATATCCAAATCCCACCCAGACCCCCATGAATGAAACCACAGTGAAAAACTTTTCTAAAATCAATTTTGCGGTTTTGAAGACAGAAGTATCAAACTTCATCTCACCCACATAAACAAGGGAAGGATGTATGGCCACGGAATTGTATGGCCGCAGAATCGTACACCAAGGTGCTGTAGGAACATTTACACAAGTGCATGGATCAGGCCATACCTAACAGACCCAAGGTCATGTCCTCCAAAAAAAGGAAGCCAATCTGGTGTTCCCTACCATTAATAAACTCTACAACAGAAGAAAAAAACTGTTGCAGAAAAGGGCAAAATCCAAAGACTGGAAAAATTCCCTTGTAAGTCTCAGCAAAAAACTGAGATCCCTCATCAAAGCTTCCAAAGCTAGTTATGAAAATAAAACTGAATCAAATGCTAAAGATAATCACAAGGCATTCTTTGGTTATGTCAGGAACCTGCATAACAATATGCAAGGGTGCTCTGAGCTACTGCACAACGGCACCACTTATACTGTACCACCATATTGCCAGCATTTTGGCAGATAGGTTTAGTGCTAACTTTATCCCCCACCCCCACCCCCTAGGGGCCCATACCAATACCCACAGAATGCCAAATCCCTAATATCATGGCTGCTCAGGTAGAAGATGCACTATCCAGAGCCAAAAATACAGCTTCCATGGGACCTGATAATATACCTAGCTGCATGCTACATGAATTACAAAGGAAACTGGCACCTCAACTGAGTGCCCTGTTCAACCACAGCCTCACTTCAGGCTTTGTCCCCATCGAATGGCACACCTTTACCGTCATTCCTCTCTACAAATGGGGAGAGACTGCTGACCCAGGAAACTATCGCCCCATCAGCCTGACGATCCAGATCTATAAGGCCATGGAGCGCATCATTATGAACCTCATAAATAAGGATAATGGGAACCTTCAAACCCTAGATCCCTCACAGTTTGGGTTTGTGAAGGGCGGATCATGTCTGCTCAACCTGATAGACTTCTTTGAATCTGTCACCAGAGTGGTCGATGAAGGCAAGGCAGTCCATACAGCCTACCTCAATTTGGCCAAGGCCTTCGACACTATCCCCCACTCAGGGATCATTGACAGAGTCACCAACCTAGGCATCAACCCCTACATCATAAGATGGGTTGGCAAATGGCTCATGGACAGAACCCACACAGTGAAAGTAGTGGACTCCAAATCCGACTACCAGGCAGTCACAAGTGGCGTCCCACCGAGCTCGGTCCTGGGTTCTCTCCTGTTTGGTATATACTTCTCTGAAGTTCAGGCCAACACCAAATGACTCTGGTTGACCAAGTTCACAGATGACTGCAAACTGAGAGCCATTATTGACTGTCAAGCTGACATCAACATCCTACAAAAAGGCCTCACTGACACCAATGGCTGGTGCCAGAACCATGGTCTTAAACTCGATGCCAAAAAGTGCGTCGTCATCCCCTTTGGGAAAAACTCGGTGCCCACAAACTACCACATCGATGGTAGCCCTCTCAACTCGCAAGGTGTGATAAGAGATCAAGGGACACAAGTGGATAGCAACTTCTCCTTTGACAACCATGTGGCCAATGTAGTTAGAAAGTCTTTTTATGTGGCACACCTCATTACAAAGGGTTTCTCATCCAGGAAGAAAGAGGTCATAATCCCTCTCTACTCATCCCTAATTAGACCCATTATAGAATACAATGCCCCATTTGGCATGTATCTCACTAGACCCCTGCAACAACTGGAGAGGCGAAAGAAATTCCTCACAAAGAGGATGCTAGGACTCAAGCACATGCCTTATATAGACAGACTCAAAAAAACTACTGCTGTACTCCATCTCATATCGCCTACTTAGAGGCAATCTCTGCTTGGCATACAAAGCCATGTCAGACCCAGTGTTACTAGACATGCTTCATCTGGAAAAGACCCAATCCCTCTGCACCACACAGTCCAAGGACCTCAAACTCATCACCACAATAAACAGAAGCTGCTGGAGGGATAGGTTCCTAACCCAGAGACTTCTCATACTCTGGAATAAACTCCCCATTCATGTCAAGCAGAGTACCTTAAAATCATGATGAGTGGATGGGTAACAGGAAATTCACACTGGGGATCATCTCAACAGCCTTGCTTGATAGGGGTACAAGGAACTAACATCCGGCAACAGGACGACTGGGTATGTTCTCGGGCTAGGCTTGTGTTGGCTCCAGGCCCATTAGCCTAGTACTCACCTATGAACCTATGAATATATAGAGAGAAAACTTAATGTTGAAAAGGGTGTCAAATAAGACTGATCAATGAGTGCAATGCAATATCATTTTGTTTTAGTTATTAATGCAATAATAAGGAAAGCAATAAAAAAGGGAAAAGAAGCAGGGATTCTGTGTAATGGTGAGGCATTTTCACCAATATTTCTGAGCTGTGCTGATAATTTAATGATAGTGATAAGGAGCAAAGTGTGAGTAGAAATGATAAAGGAGGAATCAACAAACTATTAGAAATGTTAAGCTTAATTTCTGAGTAAGCTAGAAAAATGATATGATAGTGTAGATAATGTGTAAATGTTTTACAAGCAAACAGAGAAAAATCATGAGGCATAAAATATTAATGGAAAGATATTCTTCAAAAAAACAATGGAAAGAAATACTAGGCAGAATAGAGGAAATAATGTTTGTGTGAAGGTTGTTTAATTTACCATTTAAGAAACTATACCTTTTCTTTTCAATGTTAGGAAAATTATAGTACATTTTTTTTCTTTTTCTGTTCTCTTTAGAAAAGTAATTATTGGAAAAGGGATCCCTATTAAATTACCGAATGGACACATTGTCAAAAGTGATATGGTCTAATCTACATCTTTGAAAATGCAGTCCATCAAACCATTCTGGCTGAGATCACATTATGGTAGAGATCAGGAAAGTTGCCCTCTTCCCCACTCTAATGCGATCTCAGAGTTGGTGTATATAATTAGCAGGGGGTGTGGGGGCTTGCCCCTCTGTAAAAGCATTTTTTATGGTGTGTGTGGGTGTTGGGTTTGTGTTAGGTTTTTTTTCAATGGACTACATTGTCAATGACATGGGTTCGACCATATTATGATCGACAATATGCCTGTTCAATTATTTGATAATGATCCATTGGAAATGACGAAGCTCTGACAAGGGCAAAAGCACTCGTATCTTGTTTTAACTTAATAAATCATCATTTAAACAAGCAATATGATCTTGAATCTTGTTTTCTTATTTTAAATAAGAATGCAAAGTGATCTTGACACAGATCATACATAAGAAGTTATGTCAATGATCTATTTTAGGAATTCATATGCTGATATCACTAGTGCTTATTTCTATACAATTCTTGTTCCCTTTTTGTGATTAAAAATAGTCTTTGAAATAATTTGGGAATCCAGGTTAAACCCATTAAGAAGGGGAATTGTATAACGAATATAAAGAAGGTGGTTTAGACATTATAATCTTGGTACTGGTATTCTTGGTCTTTACATTGCCACTGGGTAATGAATAGAATGACATATGAGAAAAAAAGAAAGAGCAGTTGCAAATGTATTGGATATAAGATGTGAAGAAATGCTAAAAGTGATAGAAAATAAAAAGTAAAAGACAGGAAAAGAAAGAAAAGGAAGCAGTAGGATCATTTATTTATTTATGTATTTGACATTTGTTGAGCAGGATAGTCTGACTGAGCTAGTGCTCTTTTTCAGGGGAGGCCCAGGGAGATAAGATCCACCAAACAAAATATATAGGATATTCACAGTACAAAATATGCAAGGAAATGTGCATATTACTGGTTAAACTTGAAAATAGAAAGTAACATGCACGTATACAATATGTAGTAGATGTGATTATGCTAGAAATATATAAAATCACAAAAAAGCCAATATAAAAATAAGGAAAATATTTGAACATAATTTTACAAGTAGGGGAAAAATTTAAGACAGGAGACCAATGAAAAAGGGAGTTAAGTATAGAAGAGGAAGGTAGGAACAGAGTTAGAGAAGAAGGACATTTGAGGAAAAGGTCAGAAAAGGTAGTTATAGCAGTAAGTTTGGTGAGTAGAAGTGTGAGGGGAAGTAAGAGTAGGATGAGGAAGAAAGAAGAGGTGATAGTGGAAGATATCTGGGGGCAAAGAAACTAAGAGGGGAAAGGAATATTAAAATAATATGAAAGAAATAAAAGATAAAGGGTCAAATGAACACAGAAAGAATGCTATAAGCTGACAATGAGAAGGTGCATAAATATATATATATATATATATATATATATATATATATATATTTATATATACATATATATATATATATAGAGAGAGAGAGAGGCAGATCCTCTCAGAAGAAAAAAGGCAGTTTGAAGAATAGTTGGAAATATCAATATTTATGTGAAGATTGATGTTAATGTAAATTGTGAAGAGGTTAATGAATTAAAAGCAATATGAAGAAAGGCAATGTAACATTTTCCAGAAGGAGAAATCAATAAGATACATGCTATAGAATGTCCTAGGGCAAAGGACTTTTAGAAAAAAGTAAGAAAGTATGGAGCAGAAAAATATTAATACAGTAGCTAAGGAAATAATTTTGAATGGTCAATATGGTGGAAAACAAGGCAAACAGATAGAAAAAAATGGTTTGGAGATCATTTGCCTGTGCATTTTTTTTTTTGTGAAAATAAGGTACAAAGGGATGTTAAATGATATGCTCAATGAAATAAATTTTAGCTGTGGATGAAAGATCATGGTGTAAAAAGTAAGCAATAATAAGGAATGCATATACAAGTGTATGTAAATATTGCAAATAATAATGTATGATAATAAATGTATGCAAATAAGTTTTTGTTTTATGAGCAAAGGCACCTTCTGTTTTTGATAAGTACCATTATACATTTTACATTCACCTTTGTTAGTCCAAACTCAGGCAAATTAGACCTCAGTTTAGCACCTCATCCAAATAATGGCATACTCAGTAGTGCAACATCCCCTTTTGCTGCACCACAGTGTCAGTACTGAAAAATGAACCCAAGCAGTTGGTGCAGGAATAAAACCCACAGACTTCTGATCTTCTAGAATCAGATGCGAGTGAGCTACTTGTTGAGCCACTCATTTTCTAAGACATGAAAGGAATATGTAAAAACATAGGGTGAGCTGAAGAGTGCACAAAAGTCTCCAGATTGAATTATCAAAGTGTTTAGAGATGGGTACAAGTGCATAATTAATTTAAAATAGAAAATACTCCATAGGAGTATTATGTGGGGAAGTAGGCTATCGAAAAATTCCAGAGTAAACAGTACATTGCCAAATGCATTACACAATTACTGAGTCAAGAAAAGTTTTAGTACAAGCCAGTATTTGGAGTGAGATTTAATAAAAATTAACTGCTGAAAAATGAATAGAAAATAAGTGGCAGACATACCTTCCAATTTTTACTCAAAATTAATTAACAAAGCCAAAGTAAATTGGGAGTCTAAGGTTCAAAATTATGGGCATGTTTCTTTTTTTTTTTTTTTTTGTTACAGTAATTCACTTTTGGAAGTTAACGGAACAACGTTTTGCATCTGCGTGATTTTATTTTGAATTATACAAATTATGAAACACTAATGGGCTGGGTGACTTCACTGACTGTAGACCACTGGCATTTACCAGGAAATCAATACTTTTATAAGGAACAGGAAAAAATATGAAGCAAAATCATATTTTCTGTGAAATCAGGTATAATTGAGAGGTAAAATAATAGATTGCATTATATCTTGATCTCCAGTTTTAAACCAAAGCCCCCCCCCCACACTAACTTTTCAGGGTCATACATAAATGTATGCATTCTTTTGCTGTCACCTTTTTAGTTGTTTTGAATATATATTTGCTGACAAGATTATTTTAAATTGTATTTATTGTTTGATAAAGTAAGATTTGTAAAAGAGTACTTTTAAATTGTAAACTTGATTATTTTTCCAGCAAGAAGGTAAACAAACTTTACTAATCAGCCATTAGAAAATTATCCCAAACTTTACTAATCAGCCATAAGAAAATTATCCATTTAAAACATTTCAGCCATGAAGAACCACTCGTGTTTTTATAATCCATTATCTGCCATGCTCATCAATTACAGTAAATTTATTGGCTTGTATGTTTGTTAAGATAGCTACAGGAAAGTATTCTAGTCTATTTTATATAAATACACACTAATCTTGCAAACAAAGACTACTAACTGCTCATCTTTATCAGTGCCTCAGGGGCTATCATTTTCATCCATAGACAGCCCTTACACCCAACAATTTTAGCGACATTGTTGATTGACTCTGTGCATCTCAGTTGTCTGATTGTGGTCAATCTGAATAATACTAAATGCCAAAGTAACATATTCACGTTTGTTTCGCATAAATACATAGCAGCCAAAGTAAAGTATTCTATCTTAATTCAGATTAAAGATTATTAAAATGAGAAGGTGTCAAGAGTTTAACATGTTTTCATCCACATACAATCTTCCACCCCCTGCAGTAATTATAACTACTTTTCTGAATGCATACATGTTTCATCATTATGAAGAAATATATTAGACATATCTTATTGGTAGCTGTTAATGAGATATGTGAAACAGTGTGATACTTGTTAGCTTCACATTGTAAAACTCAGGCATGTGTTGTGCAGTTAACAAAAGAAGATTCTGCAGGATGATGATATAAGAATAAATGTTCGCCACATGACAACATATATTAAATCAATATGGGTGATCTCTTAAGAAGCAAAAATCATCTGAATAAGTCCACATTAAAGAAAACCATTAGTATTGTAAATGTTTCTGTTTGCAGACAAGTGTGGATTTCAATACTTCATCCACAGAATGTGTGTCTGCTGCCTTTAAATGGCTTGTGTTGCATTGAAAACTAGTGTGCTAATGGTATTGCCATAACATTTCCTGAAGTACATCAGCTATGCTTTAAAGAATGGCTGACAGAAACAATGCATAGAACAGCAAATATTTAACTAAATGCCATAAATCTTTCACAGTTCAATTGTTTACAAGAGATTGTGCCAAGTAATCTCATGCCAAGAAGTGTGTAACAATGTCAACCAGCTCTGAGCAAATAGTGCAAGCTATGAAGAACTTACCCATTTCATTATTTTTCACAGCTGTGGAAGGCTATAAAGTAGAGCATTCAAAATATAGTACTAAAATTAAACACATTAGGTTATATTTACACAACCCATGGCCAACAAATGAATCCATTCATTTTTCAGTACAATAAATAAAGAGAACTAATTAAAACTCAAGAGATGTTGTTTAAACAACTTTGTTCTCTAACCTACAAATCATACAAGCCCCAGAAATATTATTACATAGGACATGTCTGATTGTGATAAAATGAACAGTTGTCATGGTAAATGTATTCTAGCTTTGTTTGACAAAGATTACTTTAATCTTGCAAAGCCAGAATAATGACCACATTACAGCATTTTCATTTACAAACAGACCCCGTACACAACATTTTTGTAATATAAATGTGTTAATTACCATATTTTAATTTTTACATTCTGTGCCATAATTTTAAATAATTTAGTAATAATACATGGTACAGTCATTGTATCTGCACTGTTTGCTGATACAACCATTTTACAGGCATATGTTTCTATAATTGTAGTAAACCATCCTCACATCAATCAGTGCTTATATCTGACTTTCACTAACTTGCCATTTTTAAGAATGCATATACAAATACCACAATCTTTATCTCAAGTTGAATCTAACATTTCTTCTTAAGAAAAAATGTTAAACACATAAATGAACAATCTGCAAAATAATTTGCGATTTGGAATAATCTAATGACCATATTATTTTATTTTCACTGTATGACAAATCTTAATTATTCACTGGAATTCCTGTAAAGTAAAGCTAGTACCATTTACTTGGTGCATTTTTCCCAAATAAATTTGCCTTCCTTTGTTGATTTGCTTACACACCAAGGCCATAACAATAGTGTTTCTGCAACTATCTGTTTACATTCCTACCTTTCTGCCTCTACCTCTTCCTTGCTTACACTTACCGTATAGCTCCAAGGTTTCCGCTTCTCATACTAATTGTTTTCTGTTTGCACTCTTCTCTGAGGGGGGCCAGCCCTTCTCCATTTGCACTCACTACACTTTGGCTCACTCAACCCCCTACCCTACCCCCATTCACACCCACCAGTGACTCACCTAGACTTATACAAACACTAACCAACCCCATAACTTCCCCCAATCAGCAATAACTCTCCATCTACCAGTCACAACTCAATTAACCAATACACAATTTGTAACACTCCTCCTGCCTTTCACACAAATTAATTTCAACTGTCCTTAATCACTCTATTCCAACCACACTATACTAATACCCCTCTATCCCTACATCTTCTTTATCAGACAATCCAGCTACCCTAACATTCCAAAGCAAAGAATATACACCATGCTCTTTCTCCTACCCACACTATATACCCTACTGATATCTGCATACTAACATCCTACACTCACTACACATAACAACATGTTCATAGCCCCACATTATATTATACTAATACCGTCCACTGCTCACTCTCTTATATTTTCTATTCCTCCCAACTCTACAATCACACACCTATTGCATACTTTGACTTCAAACATGTAGTTGTCAGCAATATCACTAACCACTTCAGCACATTCACATACTCTCCAAACTGTAACACAAACATGCATATATATTATCACAGATTGTCTGTAGTGGTGATATACACCCCAATACCAGTCCAGATACTGCACAACATACCATCATGCCTAGCAGTCCACTCCTTCCTCACATTAAAACTTCAGAACTTCTCATTCTTAACATGAACCTCAGAAGCCTAGTCAACAAAATCACAAACTTTCATGCAGTCATTGCACAATGCTCACCAGACATTTTTACAGCAATAGAAACTTGGCTAAAACCCCATATAAGAGACCCAGACATACTCTCACAAGGTTATTACATACACAGGTTAGACAGGATCAGGAAGAAGGGAGGCCAGGTTGCAATCTTCTACAAAGATAACCTAACCATAGACCACCTACCCATCAAATACCCTTATGGTAACAACTTTGAAGTCCTAGTAACATGACTCAGAATCAACCCAAAGAAAAATATTACCACAATAGTCACTTACATACCTCCCAACAATACTCCCACTGCCATTGAGGAACTCATAGCCTGGGCAGCCTCAACCTACACCCACAAAACCATTATCACAGGTAACTTCAGCTTAGACTGGAACACTTGCACTGGTGATACAGTAACCCCTACACCTTCATAAATCTACATGCTTTCTCCCAAACTATCCAGTTTCCCACTCAAATAGATAAACATATCTAAAGGGAATCTGTCTTAGACTATTCACTTATTAACAGTACCACCCACAACTATCTCTCTGGATACCTTTCAAATAATTTAAGTGACCATAGACCTACCTACTTAATCCATCATAAGCTCAACCCACACAGAACTACAGTTCAAAGTCGTACAAAATACCAAAAACTTCTTCAACAAAGCATTCTTAGACATGCTCAATAAATGTAACTAGACACCACTCCATCATCTCCAACTTGACCAGGCCATAAAATACTTCAGTGACACATTTCTAGCTATTTCAAATAGCTTAGCACCAACTCGTACATGTCATCTTAAAAATAAGAGATTGCCCTGGATATCAAAAGAAACCATTATACTTCAAAAACTAAGGGACAAAACCTGGTTTCAATACCAGAAAACAAAAGACAATAAAACTCTGTTAGCATACCAGCAGCTCTGCAATCGAACAAAAAATACAACACAAAGTAGACAAAAACATAGTATACTTCTATGCAAAACAAATATGAAAACAATCCCAAAAAATTCTGGCAGGCAATTAACTTGCCCTCTCCACCCAGGTAAAGCCACAACCACAGAACCAACAACCAATAACCAAAGCATGAGTATTGCCTCACAAATCAACACCTACTTTTTAAACACCATCCTCTCCTTAGTTACAGGGAACAATTCCACCCCACCATCTCTTCAACCTAATGTGGAAATTAACAACAACTCTTTTGCCTCAAACCTGCTCCAACTAAAACCATAAGAATGATGCTGAAAAAACAGAAACCGTCTTCCTTAGCAGCTGACCAACTCCCTAATGAGTACCTCAAACTTTCAGCTGATGCCATAGCTCTGCCTTTAGGTCCACAGCAGAACAATATGTCCCAAAATTATGGAATATTTCCTATATCACCCCTCCACATAAAGGAGGAACATCAACAGAATTAAACAATTGCAGACTCATAGCATCCTTTCCCCTGTGTCAAAAGTCTGGAAAAATGTATACATGCTCAATTACTACAATATCTGCTATCTCATAACCTTATCTCTCCCTCCCAACATGGTTTCAGACTGAAACACACCACCACAGCTCTAATTAATTTCTGTAACACCATCAACCAACTCAGAAATTCAAACCAGCAAGTAGCATCACTCTTCCTAGACATGTAAAAAGCATTTTAGACTGTCTCCCATCAGAAACTCCTTAATGCTCTTTCCTCACTAAACCTATCAAAGACTTCCCTCTCCTGGTTCCTAAGCTATCTTTCTGACAGACAGCAAGAAGTATGATGGAAATCCAAACTCTCACCACTTCTGCCTCAGTTAGAGTCCCGCAAGGATCCATCCTAGGGCCTTTTCTTTTCACCATCTTCCCTAATGATCTATCCTCATTGGCAGTACACGTTAAAGTAGTTCAGTATGCAGATGATTCAACTTTAATCTGCTCAACAGATACCTTACCACACCTACAAACAGTAGCTCAACAAACTTTTAATGATACTGAAACATATCTAAGTAAATCACAACTAATGCTCAACCCCAAAAAGACACAGTTAATGCTATTTACCAGTAGCAAACAACCACCTACCACCCCTCCTTTCAGCATTCTCTCAGCAAACAACACAGTCAGCCAACCAGTTGAGCATGCAAAACTCCTCAGTGTGACTATCGGCAACAAACTTAGATTTGACCAACACATAGCTATCACAGTTAAGAAAGTTCACGTCAAACTTTGCTCACTGTACAGAAGCAAGCCATTCCTCACTGACAATACCAGACTAGTCATATCCAGAACCTTCCTCCTCTCTATGGTCATTTATGATTTTCCCCTCTTTACCAACTTAAAAAAAAAAACAGACTTAACCAAACTGAAAACTTGCTACAACAAAATAGCCCTTTTTGCAGCCAACCTTCCTCACCAAACCCACCATTGTATTGCTCTACATAAATTAAATTGGCTCAAGCTACCTAACTATCTCTATCTCTACCAACTTAAATTCACACAAAATATCATCTTCCATCTTGACAATTGCTCATCCCTCAAGGAACTTGTTCTTCCTTACTCATGCCCATGAAGTTTTAGATCTGCAGTCAGAAACTTTCTCACAGTAAACAAAGTAAACAACCCCCACAGTGAAATCCTATTCTCAAATCAAATAGCCAAATTATGGAACTCTCTACCCTACACCCTCCAAAACACTCCTGAATCTACCAATTTCAAGTGACTACTACTACTACTATTATTTCACATCTATCCAAAAACTGGCATTGCTCCTGCACCAAACCTGACTGACAAGATATCTATAACTCTTTCATCAAACTGTCCACTCCTTACCTCATTTTCTCCCTCTCCTCAGTGTTATTACTACTCAGAAAAAAAAAAAAAAAATATATATATATATATATATATATATATATATATATATTTATATAAAATATATGTATACACACACACACACACACACACACACACACACATATATATATATATATATATATATATATATATATATATATATATATATATATATATATATATATATATATATATATATATATAGGAAATCTCATTTGTTCATAACTATTATTTAATATGTACATAGTACTAATTTTATTTTTTCTTGCAATGATCGTTACTGAAATACTTGTGTTTTTTTTCTTTTTGAACCTGTATCTACTAAAAACTATATTGAATGCTTCTTAGAATAGGCTAACCAGTTGATATGTATTCTGCATCTTACTATATGTGTACTATTGTACTATCTAATTATTGTATTTTGCTTATATTTCTGTGGAGCTTTAATCCCTAGCCTCCGCTGAAAGTGGGCTTCAGGCCCAGCTGGACTTTCCTGGTAAACAAATGTAACTAAATAAATAAATACTAAACACGTGATCTTTCACCTTGTATTGCAGTCTATTTTATTAAACAAATATTTATCTTGGGTAGTCTGTTCCATCTCAATATTACCTTCAAACATTACCTCTATTATAACATCTAACGTAGCCTTTTTTTCCCTATGGAGTTCCATGTCTGATCTCTAATTGTTCTCAGTTCCATATTTTTAATCTTTGTAATAATTTTTTCACCTATCTTATTCATGTTTTGTCATTGGTATTCCATTTTCTAGTTATAGCTTTCTTAGCCACTATTAACACTAAAGTTAGCAACACTTTCATTTTTAAGAACATGCTATTTTGCACCAATTTAAATAAACATCTCTATACTAAGGTTAAATTATATTCTAAGTATTAGACTTTGCATATTATTCAAGTTATTTTTGTGCTGAAACAATTCCATTAATTCACAAAACATTTCCATTTATTCGCAAAACATACTGAGTACCTCTTTCTGAACCAGATGATCTACAACATATGCCTCTCATCTGCAGAAATAGCTTTTTAAGTCTTGTACAGGTGTAGAAATATTTCAGCAGACTTTTCCATAAAGAAATTTACATTTTCTCTCTTTAGTTGAATATCTAAAAAATAAGTTATTTCCATTTTCTGATCATTGGAAATATTGTTTTAATTATTCATGTCATGATATTTTTACCTTTTTATGATAACGTCTATGCAAGTTTTGCATTGCCTTATATGTGCTACTTATACTTCAGTTATAAAACCTACTGTTCGTTGTTTAACAAATGCGTGGCCCAACCTCTGCATATTTTCCTTGGCCTCTAATATTAATCTTGTATATGCAAGTTGATATGAGTTGAATAACCTAAAATTGAGTGCAGCTTAATCTCATTTTACTACCTTGTCTTCTTTTATCATCTCCCAGAATCATGGTTCTGTCTTCTTTTTTCTCTCCAAATGCTTATTACATTTTCTTCTGTGTATGATTACTATATATGCTATAACCCACAATTGTTCTAATTTTTCAAGATCTAACTTCTTTAAAATAAAGATTTGCTTAATACTTTTTCAGATCTGACAAAATGCCATGTGTGATCCTGTCATTACCTCATCAGGCACTGTGTCCATTATGCACTTCTCTCTGGGCATATGCTCTCTATGTCCTGAATCAAGAATGTTAATCTAAGGTGCATGGCCTTATAGAACATCCATATATATGTAAATCTTAAACCATTATTTTATTTGTCAGTATTTGTTTTCCCCATTGTACTTTTCTCTTTTATTATCTAAAAGAAACTCCTTAATTTGCTTTTTCACACATTTTCATATCTGGTCTCTCAGTTGATATATACAACCCTGTCCTATATAAAAACAGGACTGGAGGGCTGTAATATCTCAGTAACCTGTGTTTTATTGTCATTGTCCATAAATAACAATTTTCATAGTCATACTTTACTTTTAATCTTTGGAGCAATTTCTTCTCGCATTTCCTTAGCTGTTTACCCAACATCCCATTTCAATTAAGTTCCTAAGTATCTCAGCTTGCTGTGAATATACAAAAAGGGGTAGCTTTGTACCACGTCATGTGTTCAGGTATAATTCATTATTATAACCTATGTTTTTGCTTCATTTACTTTATATCCTACTGTACTTAATGTTTTATTTTATCAAATATAATTTTATATCACATTCCTTAATTTTAGCTTATAATAGATGTCATGCATAAAAACTGCTATATTTTATTAATATTTATGCATTTATAGCAATTATGTTTGATTGTCTTATGCTCCTGTCTAATGGATCTCATATAAAGCAAAGAGGATCTGTAAAAGTGGACATCCCTGCCTAGTCCATTTCATAAGGCTAAAGTCTTTAGCCATCTCAGTAGTATACGTCTGCTTGTCTTGAGCTCATGGGATTAAATACCAGTGTTGCCCATATTTGTGGAAATGAAAATGCTTTAAAAGATCTATTCAGAAATTCCCAGTTCATTGTGTCAAATGCCATTTCAACATTCCATTGTATTAACATTAATAGATTATAATTACTGTCCAGTCAGCCTTTTGAAGCTTAAGACTTCTAATAATTTTGCCAAATATTTGCCTATCTTGTATAAACCCCTACTGATCCAGGTTTATGCAGCTTGGAGATTATTTGCCAAAATAATCATAAAAACTTTATAGTTATAATTCAAAATCCAAATGCATCTGCATGATCCTGGAGCAAGAAGATCTTTCCCTGTTTTAATATAATTTCATTGCTGCTTCTCTTTAAGTCAAAGGATTGGTCCTACTTAGAAAAAAATATTGTTAAAAAGTATAAGCCAGACTGCTATCTCCTGTTCCTTATTTTTACACACGTCTATTGGAATTCCATCACTGACGGGGGATTTCCCCTGCATTCTCCTTTCTCATTGCTTCTTTAATTTCACTTTCCTTTATTTTTGATGTCTACATTCCTCTTTCTGTTTCTGCTAACCGTGAAAGTTATAGCTGTTTCATACATATTTCCAACTTTTTATGTGCTGCTGTCGACCTCTATATCTTGATTGTATGATGCACAGTAATAATTTACCTTTACATTCATAATTTTCTTGGATCGTCTTTTACCCTAACATGATCAGAATACGTGATTCTAGGCATCATTCATTCAACCTTTTATTGCCTCAATGTTGAGCAACAGTTTGATAGTTCTTGGGTAATTGTCAAAAATAGTTGTTTTGAAACCATTGCTCTATGTTCATTCATATTTTCAATGTACTTTTATTTAGGCATTCAAGTTTTGGTCCTCAGTCTCTTAAATTCCACTTATTCTTTTTTCTGGTTCTGCAAGTCACTTATATTTAAAGCCTTCTATATACCCACTGTAATAATTATTCCATATCATATTTACTTTCCTTGTGACCACATTTCATCTTTACCTTCATTTTACTATTACATCAATTCTAATAATATGTCAGTTAAGTTCTGAGATACTCAACCAGTAAACAGCTTCATTTTCAAAGAAATGCAAATGTTTATCAGAACAGATTTTCATTTCATTTGATTATAAAACACAATTTGTATAGGTGCATCGCCTAACACTATAACTGGATGTGTTTTCAAAGATAAGATCGGACCATGTTACAGTATTATTTTGATGTGTAACATCTGCCTAATCTTCCTAAGCCCTATACTTAGCTTAAAATGTGTATGTTCTACTTCATTCTGTCTTATTTTCATTGCACCAAGTCAGCATATATGCACATATTTCTCTCTGTATCTGCCCTCATCTGGTATTCTTTAGTATTTTGGCCCTACAGAGACGTCTTTCTCATTTTCTATAGTATTCCAGTCTCCTGCTATGACCATATATCCTTCGTGAAAAGTTATAATTTCTCTTGTAATATACTTTACATCTTGTCTCATTTTTTCAGTGGAATATTGATTGCAACCAATTTATTTCTTATATCCTGCCAACAACCTCTTCCCTTTATAAATCTTCCCTACCTGTCCTTTATATGTTCATACATTTGTATTCATATGCCATTTTTTAGTTAATATTAAGACCCCCATCTATTGATTTATTTATTATATTTCATCAAATAAACCATCCTCCCATTTACTTTTCTTAAAAAGCTGCCATGTTCTTTATGATTCGTGTGTGTTTCCTCCAGCATTATTATATGTGCATTACTATTGTAGATAAAAAAATAGTATCCTGTCCTGTTTCTCGTGTAAGCTAGTCCATTAACGGTCTAAACCAATAAGTCAAATTTCACCATTGTAAAGCTTGCATTTTATTCTACATAATTTATATTCTCTGCCTTTCTGAAATCAAAAGTCCCTTCATAATTTGTTTCTATCACATTCACCTTTTTGTTACTTTACATACTTTTCCAGAATATTGTTCCAAATGAACCTGATCTCTTCCTCGAGCACACAATTCCTCCCTACCTAAGAAGTAAACAGCATATTAACTATACATATATTTTCGCAAGGCAATAAATGTGAAGTGCTCTGTGAATGACAGTATAAAATATCTTGTACATTCACTTAATCAGACTAACCTGCACTGCATAGTCATCCCATTTGGGAAAAAGAAAACACCCACGAATTACCACATAGGTGGCAGCCCCCTTAATACAGAAGAGGTAATAAGAGATCTGGGAACCCAAGTAGATGGTAATCTCTCCTTTGACAATCATATTGCCAAAATAGTTAGGAAATCCTTCTATGTGTTCCATCTAATTACTAAAGGGTTCACATCTAGAAATAAAGAGGTTATAGTGCCCCTCTTCTCGTTACTCATTAGACCCATCATAGAGTACAATGCCCCATTTGGGATGTACCTCACAAGACAATTCCAACAGCTGGAAAGACCACAAAAATACCTCACCAAGAGGATTACTGGTCTCAAACATATGTCCTATACAACCCGACTGAAAAAACTCTGGCTGTAGTCAGTGCCATATCGCTTACTCAGAGGTGATCTCTGCCTGACTTACAAAGCCATGACCAACTCAGAATTGATGAACATGCTCCACCTAAAGAAATCAAAGTCACTGCAAGCCACGCGGTCTAGTGAGCTAAACCTCACTACAACAATAAATAGAACATGCTGGAGGGATAGATTCCTGCCTCAGAGACCCCCCATGCTGTGTTACAAAATTCCAAATTACATCAGGCAGAGCCCCTCACTATCACTCTTCAAGAAAAACCTTGATGAGTGGATGGGTAACAGAAAATACACCCCTGGGATGACTTCATTGGCTCTGCTTGACAGAGGATCAGTTAATAAATCAATGGGGCGGTGAAAGCTGACACACTCTGGCTAGGCTTATAAATGCCCTCGGGCAGATAGCTTAGTACCTACCTATGAACCTATGAAGAACAGGTATTATCATTATTGATCTGAGTATTTCGCTTGCCTGTAACATTTAATTTCTGAAGCTGTTCCTCCAACTGTGCATTGCAAGACAGACAGGCTGTTATTTAAATTTCTTTTTATTCATTTCTATAGGCTGTTTAAACTTGCAGTCAGTGCACATTTGTTACTATATCTTGTTTACCTTGAGAGAGCATACACTATAAACTCCTTTCAGTTATATATAAACTTTAATTTGTAATCAAAATGTGGAATATAATCATGATATTATTGGATTTATATTAAAACATTTATTTTCTATCTGAAGCCTACCTATTTCATTGCTTTTACGGTACAATTCAGAATGCAGCTCACATTTTTGTTATATTACCTCCTTTTTCATATAAAATTTATTTGTTAACTGGAGTTCTCAATCAGTATTTCTTATATCATCTTCTAAAGGAATCTCCTACCTCTTTTGTTTTGTTGGTTATTTTCTTTTGCAGAAGAGGTAACGGTTTTGTGACTTTGTATTAAGTCTCTCCCTTGAAGTGTCCATAGATTTTTTTTTACATCAGTTGATGCTATTTTCTGTTGCCTCCAAATCTTGTTTTCTCTTTGCAAGTTCATCTTGTGTGTGTTTAGGGTCTCTGCACATTTTTAATCAAACTGGACAGAAGACTTGAGGTAATGCAGGATACAATAACTTGAAACAGAGTTTCATTTCTCTGGTGGCTCTTCTGGAAGGAAGAAAAGCATTTCTGTTAGTTCTTCTTTGTAATAAAAAGTAATTTTAAGATTATTGCATTGCTCTACAAAATAGAATTTCCTTTGTTACCTGGTATGTTTGAAGTTTAATTCATATGGGTCTAATCTCATTTGTCTCTGTCAAATTAAAAATATTTACTCTGTCTGTTCTTCTTATTTTAACATCAGTAATAGAAAGACCAGACCTTGTGTGGAAGCATTTTCTTAATATATATTATATTAATATAATATATATATATATATATATATATATATATATATATATATATATATATATCTTGTTCTGGTACTGCTGTGAAACTCATGTTGTTTAGATACTGAGTGACTATCCATAAGTCATGTAGACCTAACCTAGAGCAATTTAATTAGTTATTTTGTTTGTAGTAAAGAACTCCATTTACTGGTGTAAATTTTTGTAGTGGATGCTTTATGCGAGAAGCCACCAGAATATTTTGAACTGGAGGGATAGAATCAGACCTGGCTAGAGGAAGCTGTGGGAAGCGCCAAGCTGGAGACATTTATTTTCTACAAATAAATGAGCAAAGGAATAAATTAAGTATCCCTTGCTGAACAGCATCACTGATCCATTCTGTGTATGTGCAAATGGTTGAATTAAACCTGTAATAATCATGTACTTTCATAACAAATGTTATGCTCAGCACATAAGTGGCTCCTATTACACGATCAAAAATCCCTTTAGGTGAATACAAAGATGTCAACCCTTATTGCGTGAAGTACTTAAACCCCAAATGGTCAAAACCGCGAATTTCAAAATATTGATTTGTTTTGGTTGGCCCATCTGCGGTATAGCTCCGTAAGGTAAGTGTGCGATAGATAGGACTTTAGTGTTAGGATTTGGGTTAAGGTAAGTTCATAGCTAGGTAATGTATGTGAGAGTTAGTGTAGTGTTAGGTGTAGGTTTTTTTTAAGTGTATGTATGTGTATTATTTATTTTGTTTAAGTGTATGTCTGTAAGGGATGTGTGCGGTAGTTACGGATCTTAGGGTTAGGGAGTGGTTAAAGAGAGTGCATAGATAGTTGTGTTTGTGGGGTTTAGTTTAAGTGTATGTATGTGTATTATTTATTTTGTTTAGGTGTATGTCTGTAGGGGATGTGTGCATAGATAGTTGTGTTTTTGGGGTTTAGTGTAGTGTTGGAGGTAGGGTTTTGGTGCTTTAGTTTAGGTTAGAAGTAGGGTTTGGTTAATGTATGTGTGTGGTTTATTTATTTTGTTTGGGTAGGTAGTATGTAGCGGGTGGTGGGGTTGGCCGACTATGACAGTTTGATATTTTTTTTCGTGGTTTAGTGCTTTTGGAATTTTCGCAATTCGCGGTATAGGGGTCAATGTTTTGGTATCCGTGCATAGGGTTTTTTGCTTTGGTAATATAACCCCCCACATAAGCTAAAATAAAGTAAAAAGCTAAAATAAGTTTACAGTGCTAAAATAACAGAACTTTTTAAAATAAAATTAGATATTGAGTTGCTGTCTATAGGCCAGCCTATAGCTCTGGGTAGTCACCTGAATCACCCCTTTTATAATCCTCCACTGTAGAAAATATAGATATGAAAGAATTAAGTGTTTTGGATCATGTGAAATATGCTGGTCTGTGAATTAAAGGAAGAGATATGATAAACAGGGGCTGAAACTGGTTACATTGGGGTTGGGAGGGTGGCCTAATGGTTAAGGTGTTTGCCTTGCAAGCACAAGGTACAGGGTTTGAGTCTCACAAGGGATAATTGGCAAGGCTTAAAATGGCTCGCATGGGCAGTTAGCCTAGTACTAATCTATAATCTATGAACCTATGCAGATATAGAAAAGAAACCAGGAAGCATTGTGTTGTTTGATCTGGCAGGTGAAGTTGGTGGGATAGAGTGAAAGCAGTGATCAGGGCTGGACTAATACCAACAGTAGGACAGAGGAGGAAAAGTAGGGATGAAGGTATTACGGAATGAAATGGTAAAAATATAACAGGATGTCTGGAGCAGCATGAGATCGGGTAATCTGAGTCAAGAATAAAAGGGCTTTATCTGAGTGAGACTGACCAAGAAATCAGTAGCAGAGTAACAAAGTGAGAACATGTGTAAATATTGAAAATGTAACTTTAAGTAGAGAGAAAGATTATAAGAATAAGAAATAGAAACTTGGTTGCACTAGGAGTCAAGAGAATAAGGAGCAAGAGGAAGCAAAATGATCTTTGTCAATTCTTTGGAGGTTTTTATATAAAAAAAATCACAGGGTAAAAGGCAAACTATAAGTAACTGTGGTAAGAAATGATGCTGAGACAGCAGGGTGGGAAGGAGGACAGATGATGCCACTAAGGGCCTAGATATGCAGGAAGTTATGGCTACCATATGAAAATTGAAAGTATGAAAGTCTCAAGGCCCTGATAGGTTCCAACTTAAATGTTGTAAGTGTTGAGCAAAGGATTTAGTCCAGGTATGAAACGATTAATTAAATGCAATTAAAAAAGGTTACATATTCTATGGAAAATTTTGGACACTGGTACTACCAAAAAAGGAAGAGGAAACTAGCAGTTCTGGATAACTAAAGGCCATTCCCAGTAATAACTGCAGATATTGAATTAATTGTGAAGGTTCTGAGATGTAACCCAGATCATGTATTACCTAAAGAGATGGAGACGAGCAGGAGAGAATTTGTAGAAGGAAGACAGATTGCAGACAATTGGTAGAAAGAAGCTAGTATTCCATGATGGAGAGGATGGAAAACAGTAATTGTTTTGTTTGCTTAAGGAAGTCATTTTATTTGATAGACTAGGCATCCATAAATACATAATTAAGGAGAAGTAGGGTTGGATAAGATTTTAGTGGTTTGGCAAAAGGTATGTATAACGTTCCAGAAAATTACATATTGCTTAGTGAATGAGTCTTTAGGGAAGGATATGTAGAAACAGGTGTAAGACAGATGTGGCCACTGTATCCAGACCTGTCCAGCTTAGTCATAATGGAATTAATTAAAGACATCAGAGATGATAATGCACAATGATAGATCTGGGGAGAAAACATGACTCCATATGTCCACATGTTATTGTACTTTTAGTGGCTGAGATACCTGGCAAAATTTCAGTGGAAGCCCTTGCAGTTTTCAGTATGATCAGAAGTGTATCCAACCTACAGTGAAATGAAGAAAAAACAGTATTAGTGAGAATAAGAAAAGTAAAAGTGGTTTGGGAAAGATTATTAAGAAACAGGATAAACCGATAAGGAACAGAAGTGAGGAATATCTTAGCATAGACAAATGAGAATTCGTCAAAAGTAAGAGAAAAGTTAAAAGACCACTGAAGATAAGGGAAGGGGTATGTGCTCATTTTGATAGGGAAGATAAATACAGTAAAGATAACTGCTGTTCTAGAACTACTTCAAGTATTGATACATAAGCCAGTCCCAAATAGGAGCAAGGAACCAGACATGTTGCAAAAAGATTTAAATTCACATGTAATAGATGAAGGGGGTGACAAAACTGCAAAAAATGACATTAGAGAAAGAGTCAAAGGGAGTTGTGTCTGCTACATTTCCTCACTGCACTCCTGCTTTTTATATGTTAAAGCGGCTAAGAGGAAGGAGACAGGAAGAGAAGTAAATTGAAGAATATGGGAATAACCAGAGTTATGGAGGTTGATGAAGCAAAGCAGCAAGTACAGGGAAGAATGGATTAGAGACCTGAAACAGAGGTCACCATGTAGATGTGACACAACATTGTACAGAAATCAAAAGGTGACCTTTGAAACAAGAAGTTTCTAGTAGAAGGTTTAAGTAGGATACCACTGGATGGACTGGAAGTGGTAGGGTATCTGGAATTATACATCATTAGTAGTAAAAGGACTGTGTTGCATGAAACATTCTGAAAATTTGAAGATATACAAAAGTGGAGGATATCATCAAAAAATAATGAACTGACTTAAAATTATGAGAATAATAGGGGACAAGGTTAGTATGAGTTAAAGTAAAGCATGGTATGGGATGATGACAAACAGAATGGGGTAGGTGGAGATGGGTTTGGGAAGGTAGAGAAGGAACAGTTTATGTAGACATAATGGAGTGTGTAAATACATTTCTTTTTTAATCTAACAGAGATCAGATTACAATCAGTCAAAAGCATATATGATATTGAAAGCATATGTATTCTCTTAGATATGCAGTGCATAGTTAACAAAATGCAATGAGTGTGCCCTTGTGTGGCAGTTAGCTGACAAGATTCTGGCTAAGAGTTGTTGACAGGTGTAATCTTGTAGTCCATGCCTTGATTCTTGTCATCTATTTACATACTGTAAGACTCTGCACCATTTACTTAACCATGCAGTGCTCCCAGGCTGAGCCTGAAAAAGGTCAGCGTGGACCAGTGTACTTCCCTAGTTAACAAACATAAAAAAATAAATAAATAATATCAGCAATGAACATCAATGTAGACAATTATTGTACTGTAGTAATATAGTGAACCACATTTGTACTGCAGAAGTTTATATTTGTTATTGCTCTTTAATAAAATAACTTTATTGTTGCATAGCCAGGAGGGTACATCAAATAGGTTCATAGGTAAGCACTAAGCTAGCTTCCCTTGTGGGCCATGTTAAACATATCCAGTTTCCCTTTTTGTGCTCAAAATACCCTATCCCATTTGGTTACATATTGTCTTTATCCATCCCATGGTCAATAATTATATATTACCCCTAATGAGAATAGTTGTGATCATACCACAGATAATGTGAGGGAACTCATGTATGGGATAAAGAATTTAGGAGCTGCCACTGTCCATTAGTAGTACAGGGGGCAGTCCTGGGGTAAATGTTCTGCTTCCCATCTATAGATCTAAGCTGCACTTGGACATGGACATGGATGAGCTTTGTTTTATGTATATGTCTGTTTCACAACAGTGGTATTCTCTGTGAGGTATACCTGCCCCTCCAAACCATTCTGTTGCTATTACAGAAGAGGATTAGATCCCTTGACCAAGGAATTCTGATGCCATTTGACTTGCTGATGTGCAGTAAATCCATCAGTAATGGGAATAGGTAATAATTAAGCATGCCTTGGTTACTCTTGTCCTGTACCATAGACAAGATGGGGATGTGCAAGTAAGTGTTCTGAACTTGAAGCATATCCCGGTGTTCACACATATTATTGGAGTTCATACCATGGTTTGTGCAGGGAGACATATTCTCAATCTTAGGAATCCTCTGCAACTACATTTCAGTTCTTCTGTTTTACTTCTGCCATGGCATGTTTTACACAGAATGTCTGACATTGCAAGTATGTTTCAGCAATTTTTACTTTCATCAAAGAAAGGAACAGAACCACGTCTGCTTATGCTATCAGGCATAAAGACATTGACATACTGTAAATGACAGTGACTTCTTCATTTCTGCTCATAATGAGCAAACCTTTTCGCTGCACTGCTAATGTGAGCTTCCATATCACAAGCCTGCAATGAAAAAACGTGCGTGGCTAAAATGTACCTTAGAAGTCAAATTTCTGTAATGAAGTGTGAAAAGGTACTTATTTCAGAAACAGTGTGTCTACGTGTGTGTGTGTGTGTGTGTGGTCATTTTCACACTTCATTACAGAAGTTTCAGTTCTAAGATGTGTGGTGGTCATGCACATATTTTTTTAAAGTAGAGTACGGTTACAACATCATGAGGAAGGGGTTTATTCCCCTCAATGAGTCCTCCTTCAATCCTATTTAGAATTTACTACAGGTCCATACGACACTATCAACCTGGGTCCCCAGGTCCCTGATAACTTCTTCTGTGCTCAGTGGATTGCCACCTATTTGGTAGCTAGGGGTAACCTTGTTTTTCCCGAAGGGTATGACTATGCATTTTGGCATTTAACTTTAGGCCGTGGCTCTGGCACCAGTTATCCGCTTCTGTGAGACCCTTCTGAAGGATATCTGTGTCAGATGTGTTTTCTACTATGGCCCAGTTTGCAGTCATCTGCAAACTTTGTCAGCCATAACCCTCCTGTGTTTGCTTGTACTTCGGAAAAGTAGATGCCAAACAAGAGTGGGCCCAGGACTGAGCCTGTGGGACACCACTTGTGACAGGCTTTGAGTCTGACATGGCGCCAGCAGCTCTGACCCTGTGGGTTCTGTCACTCAGCCAGTTTGCAACCCATCTTGTGATGTATGGGTTGACATTTAAGCTGATGAGTTTTTCAATGATACCCGAATGGGGTATTGTATCAAGGCCTTAGCCAGATCGAGGTAGGCTGTATGGACTGCCTTTCCTCATCAATGGCTTTGGTGACTGTTTCAAAAGTCAACCAAGTTTAAAGGCATGATCTGCCTTTGACAAAGCCAAACTGGGTTGGATCCAAAGTCTGCAAATTCCCTATGTCTTTATTTATGAGGTCCATTATGATCCTCTCCATGGCTTTGCAGATAAGGCTTGTCAAGCTAATGGGCGGTAATTTCAGGGTCGGTGGAGGCACCGCCTTTGTGAAGTGGTACCACAGTTGCAGTGCGCCACTCCTGGGTGCGTATCCAGAGGTAAGACTTTGATTAAACAGCTGTCCTAGCTGTGGGTTTAATTCCTCATTGAGTTCATGGAGCACACAGCCGGGGACACCATCAGGTCCCATGGATGCTGTGTTTTTGCTTTGGAGAGAGCAGTTCTCACTTGGGCTGGAGATGTTTGGGGGCTGCAATCGTTTGGTATAGATATCTCTCCTTTTGGGGAGGGGAGAAGTTTGCACTGAACCTGTCAGCCAGTATGTTGGCAATGTCTGTAGGATCAGTAATCTTCACATCATTTTGAACTAGCTCTGAGCATATCTGGGAGTTTCCTCCCAGGTTTCTAACATAGCTAAAGAAGGCCTTATGATTGTCTTTTGAGTCTTTAGCTATTTTCTCTCGAAATTTGCTTTGGATGATTTTATGAGAGCTCTTAGTTTTTACTTATAGTGATCAAGGGTGTCTTACCTTTTAAGGATTTTGCTCTATCTTGTAGTAGCTTCCTCCTTTTGTTGTAGAGTTTGTTTATGGCTGGGGTCCACCAGACTGGATGCTTGCCTTTGGTACAAAGAGTCTTTGTTTTGCTTGGGATTGCCTTATCCATGCAGTCCTGCAGGTGCTGGTAGAAGGCATTTGTAAGTGATTCAGCGGCTTGAGTACTGTTTTCCACCGCCTGGGGCCTTAAAGGAGACCACACTAGTCTTTAGAAGTGTGAAGTCGGCTTTTGAGAAGTTCTTTACTGTGGTCTTTTATTTCAGGTGGGGTGGGATGAGGACCTCCAGCGAGATTAGTTTGTGGTCTGATCTCACCAGTGAGGGGTACACCTCGGTGTTGAACATTGTGCTCCCATGTTCGTGATGATGAGATCAAGTATGTTATCTCCTCTTGTGGGGATGGTGACTAGTTGTTCCATGGCATTTGAGTTTATGAATTCCAGGAACTTTTGGGCTAGGGTGTTTGGGCTTGAGTAGTGTTCCCAGTCTATATTAGGGTAATTGAAGTCACCTAGTATGATGGTGTTTGGTGATACACGTATCCTCTCTAGTGTTTTCAGGAACGCCATGTGAGGTTCCTGAGTTTGTGAGGGTGGCCTGTAACATGCTACAATTTGCAGAGCAGTCTTGCCTATGGTTAATTGCACCTGGATGGTCTCCGATGCATCGTGCGTTGCCACCAGTCTTGAGGTGTGGGTGTCCTTGATGAATATGGATACCCCCTCCTTTCTTGGTATTGTCCAGATTTTGGGGCCGGAACGCATGATATGAGGTAAAACCTGATAGCGCCGGGGTGCTCTCAGGAGCCTTGAACCAGGTTTCTGTCACAGCACAGACATCGATGTTCTCCATACTGAGAAGGGCCTCGAAAAGTGCATTTTGAGATTTAGACTTCTGGCATTGAGCAGCATTACCCTTAGTTTTTCCTTTTTGTGTTCTAGGGTGGTAGGTTTAGAATTTGAGCCTTGCCTAAAAAAGGCACTATGGGGGTGGCAAGAGCCTTTGCCAATATCCGGAATCCCAGGGGTGACAGGTGCAAGTAATGGGAATATGTAATAAGTAAGCATGCCTTGGTTATTCTTGTCCTGTACCATAGACAAGATGGGGATGTGCAAGTAAGTGCTCTGAACTTGAAGCATATCCCGGTGTTCACACATATTATTGGAGTTCATACCATGGTTTGTGCAGGGAGACATATTCTCAATCTTAGGAATCCTCTGTAACTACATTTCAGTTCTTCTGTTTTACTTCTGCCACGGCATGTTTTACACAGGATGTCTGACATTGCAAGTATGTTTCAGCAATTTTTACTTTCATCAAATAAAGGAACAGAGAACCACGTCTGCTTATGCTATCAGGCATAAAGACATTGACATACTGTAAATGACAGTGACTTCTTCATTTCTGCTCATAATGAGCAAACCTTTTCACTGCACTGCTAATGTGAGTTTCCATATCACAAGCCTGGATCAGCACCTTGCACCTAGCATACATGCTCTAAGAATCCAGCCTTTTGGCAGTAATCTTCAAAGAACAAATCATGCAATGAACCTTGCATAGACATACATTTCACCTAGAATGAGCACAATTAAAGTGCAAAATTGCTATCTAAATTTTAAAATTTATTTGAAATTTCACTAAACTATCCATGAATGCTAAATGGGGATTTTAACTGAGTTTCATGAGAATAATGAGTCTGAAGATGTTTCTTTGGATTTTTATTTATCTCTTGTCTTTGGTAACCATAACAAACATTAAACGTAAATTCTGTTATTTATTTTTTTTGTAGGTGCAAACCTGGAGTTTTTTCCTGTTTAAAATATTTGAAATTAATCACAAACAATGTAGAAGTTGTAGGAATACTACTCAGACCAAAAAGTATATGGCCATATTAATGAATGTGAAATGAAGGAGAAAGCGCAGACTGCAACTGGACTGCAGAAGTGTATATTTTTATTGCACATTTTGATACTGAGCATGATCCCTGGTGATTCAGCCAGTGGGAATAGAGATGAGCAAAACCTTTATCAATGTATTGGTTCTTAGGTACTTACTAGGTTATTGATCTCTGAAATTTTTAAAAAGCATAGCCTCAATTCACATGTATGTTTGTATTCCTTATATTATACATACTAATAATCCATGGGTCAAATAAGGATGTACTGGGGCATTTACATGTTTCCCCTATCCAAGAAGGACAGGGATGCAAAACCCATGGTAAATTTGTGGTTACTCATCCTTTCATCCAAATTACATTTGCACAGAGTAAGAGAAGTACTTTGCTTTATGTGAAGTAGAAGATGATTCCCTAGAAGTGGTATTCTTTGTGATACATACTGGTCCCTCCAAAATGTTCTGTTTATTTTTCAAAAGAGATTGAGATGCCTTAAGTGAGAATTTATGCTACCATTGGATTTGTGAAAGTGTAATAGGTCTGACAGAATAGGGTCTGTTGAAACTCTATATGGAAGGCAGACATTGCATATTAGTAGTCTGTATTAATACTAAGAAGAGGGACAAGGCATTAATGCAGTCTGCATAGTTTTATTTTTATTATTTTTTTTTATTTAGGGCCTTGATTTTTACTGAAAGAACATTGTGGTTGTTCCAGTTCTGACAAGTGTTTGTACAGGTACATACCGAAAGGGGGCATTATACCCAATGATCAATCTAATGGACCTGGGTGCTATACCTTTAGCTATATGCTGTGCAATGAAAAAACGTGTGTGGCTAAAATGTACCTTAGAAGTCAAATTTCTGTAATGAAGTGTGAAAAAGTACTTATTTCAGAAACAGTGTGTCTATGTGTGTGTGTGTGTGTGGTCATTTTCACACTTCATTACAGAAGTTTCAGTTCTAAGATGTGTGGTGGTCATGCACATATTTTTTTAAAGTAGAGTACGGTTACAACATCATGAGGAAGGGGTTTATTCCCCTCACTGAGTCCTCCTTCAATCCTATTTAGAACTTAGACACCTAACCTTGAACAGTCCATTCAGCCGCTGTACAATTAAATAGTTACAGTACTCCTGCCAAATGGCAGTTCTATTCTTGCTCATTATTGGAAGTACTTGTACAGGCTTCTTCCATGGGGAAAGAGTCTCTTGAATACAAGAATTGTTGAAAACAGCAATTCATATTTTAAATATTCTAGATGTGCTTCAATATCAGTTGAGTTGAATATTGTCATGGTCAGACATCATTCTTGATTACATTTTAAACCTATGTCAACAAATAAATAAATAAATCATGCAGTTGAGTGTTAACATTACTTTTTCAACAGTGGACACAGAAGTTCCAAGCAGGTGAATCTGTGTTCTGTAAAGCTAACACCTAGGACAACCCATTACATGTAACAGATGTTATGTTCGTTACGCACAACTACAAAGGAAAGAACTGATATAGTACAAACATGCTGTTAGTGTTAGAAAACAAAATCCATAGCATTATAAACATTGTAATGCTGAAATGACTCATGGGAAAGATTTATAGCTAAAGTAATATTCTAGATAAAGTGTTCTTTTGGTTTTTAAATGCATTTCCACCAAATAGATTTCTCCCCTATCCTGAGCAAACATAGCCACTACTCAATTAGTGGGATGACTGAATCCCATTATAAATAATTTAAACTTCTCTCCGTTAAGATAAATAAATAATCTGAGAGATAGCATCTCAAAATAGACCCACAGACCCCAAAAAACTTCCCACAACTTGTATAAAAAAATCACTCCCCTAACAGTAGGATAAGGATATATCCCATAATTCTATGAGGCACTCCCCTTGAGCTAAATGAGGCAACCATCCATAGAGACCCCCCCCCCCCCCCAAGATGGGACCTTCACAACAACCAAGATTTTCTCAAATGATATCCAAGTGGTTAAAATGACTAATAGTTATTCAAATAAATGAATATTTTTTTGTACCCCATTTTAAGCTCATAATAAATGCCTGACTGGCCATAACATTTTTCAAACCACAGGGACTAAAACAATCATCAGAAAAAAGGACATAATGGTTTTCACACATAAATTAGGCCAACAACTAAAGATCCATTTTAAAAATCAGGTTAAAAACAGACCAATAGCAGAAAGAGAGCCTAGCAGAATATGCCCCGGTTACACTACACAAAGAACTCTCCCACAATTCTCCAAGATGTTTTTCAAGGGCTTCCCCAGCAATTTCCAACCCGATATGGTAAGGGGAAAACTTTAATAATCAAATTTTAAAAAAAGCACTAGGTTAACAGTTAACAAGCATTCACCATAAAATAAATTAATGTAGTTTTTCACAACATTCCTACTCACAATTATAATTAATGATCGGCTGGCCATACTACTTTTCAAAGCATGGGGATTCAAACGTTCATCAGACAAAAATAAATTTAAAGTCTAATACAGACCAGTGTCAGAAAGCAATCCTAGCAGAAAAAAAACCCTTAAACTACACTAAGGACACTTCCATGAGTCCCCAAGATGGTTTTGCTGGCTTCCCTTGCAATGTCCAACACAACACGCCTACCATAAGAATATAGGAGAAAGCAAGGGGAAAGATGTATTTATGAAGAATAACAATGATTACAAGACACTAGGCTAATAACTAACATAATAGTCGCCACATTAAGTTGCCAAAGTAAGTCAAAACATTAATAAATAGCATAGTACTTTCTGTAACCACTGGAGGGATACATTCCACACGGGCACTACAAATGACCAGTACCTATTCCCCTAGTTTTAAATGGACCCCAGTTAACAAGATTTCAAACTGGACAATGCAGATTTTTTTAAGTTGCAACTTTTTTTCTTTTTTTTTTTATTACTAAAGCTAACTACTATTATCACCACCACACAGGGGATTATAGGCACTCCACTCACTAAATACAATTGGTAATACAATAATGATAAAATAAGGAGCATCACCAGCCAAGCTCCTCACAAAGTGACAATTTTCCCATGCGACTAACACCCAGAAGAAGGGTAAAAATCTACATGATACAAATAAATGACGGCTACTTGATATAAGATTAATATCAAAACATCCAATAACCTATACGGCAAGACCTTCCATTACCAAAGCCAAATTTGGATGGGTCCAGTGACTGTAGGTTGTCGATGCCCTTGTTTAGCATTTCCATGATAATTCATTCCATGGCTTTGTATATTAGGCTTGTTAGACTGATGAGTCTGTAGTTCTTGGGTCAGTTGATGGTCTGTCCTTGTGGAGAGGAATGACTGTTGTGGTCCTCCATTCACTTGTAATGTAACCTATTACAAGGCTGTAGATGAAGAGTGCCCTGATAGGTCATATTTTAGGCTGTTCAGAAGGAAAACAGAGATTTTGTCAGGATCCATGAAGGTGTTGTTCTTAGCTTTAACACATACTGCCTGCATCTGGTCCCTGCTGATAGCTGGGAGAAGAATGTTGGAGAGGATTTTACCTAGCAGAACTGAGGGGAGAGTGAGGGGTGAGGTCTGAGCTGAATTTATCAGCCAGGAGATCTGCTATGCCCCCCTGATCAGTGAAGGTTGTATTGTTTACCACCAGTTCAGGACACTGCTGTGCATTACCTCTAAGGTACTGGATATAGTTGAAGAAGACCTTCTGACTGTCCTTAGTCTGTGAGCCTATCCGGACCTCAAGGTTGCCCTTGTTGGACTTAATTAGACATCTTCATTTCTTGTTTAGTTATATAAGAGAACATTTGTCTTTAAGGGAGTTGGTCTTCCTGATTTTGGCCATTGGTTTTCTTCTTTTATTATATACCCTATTTAGGTGAGGATTAAATATATATGCTGATAATTCTGCATGGGTAGGTGTGGTCTACGGGTTAAGCAAAACCTTGAATTTATACAAACTGTCACATAATAGGCTGTCATTTGCCTTTAAATACTTCCTACCTGTTACTGGTTTTGGTTGATTTTCTGAGTTGTTTTTAAATTTAAATTAGATAGCTTTGTGATCTGACCTCACTAGTGTGGACATGACATGGGGAGGATATAGTGCTCTCCTATGTTGATAAGTAACAGATCCAGTATGTCTGATCCTCTGGTTAAAGTATGCAGTTTCTGTTCCAGAGGGTTTGCTCTGATAAGGTCCATGAAGCATTGTGCCTATGAGTTTGAGGTAGTGTACATTTTCCAGTTTATAGGGTGCTAGTTATAGTCATCCATGAATAAGGTGTTTGGTTTGATGGCAAGTTCCTCTAGTAGGTTAAGCTAAGAGTTGTGAAACTATAGGGACCTGTAGTTAACTATAATATGGTGAAGGACCTTATCTATGGTGACCTGTACATGGATGAATCCGATGGTATCATCCCGTTTAACTAATCTGAACTGTATTACTTGGAGAGTCTATAGGTTACCTATGTCCTTGTTCATTAATTTCATAATCATCCTTTCCATTGTCTTACACATGAGACTGGTAGGCTTATGTGTCTACAATTTCATGAGGCTATTGAAACCTCATTTTTGTGCATATGAAATACTGTTGTTGTCCTCCATTCATCCAGATAAAGCCTGTTTGGAAGTTGATATTGGATAGTTTCTATTAGGAGTTGAACAACTCTTGTTTCAGGCTTACAAGTAGGCAGCCTGGTATGTTATCTTGCCCCATAGATGAAGTATTCTTGGCCTTAAATACTACCTTGAAAATTTGTTTCTGAGAATGTTGGTGGTGGGGGTGTGATGTGAGCACATGATATGTAAATATTGCAGGTGGGGTGATGTCTGACCTAAATGTTTCCGCTAGTGTATTGGCTACATCTTCTGGGTCTGAGGACATGATATAATTTAGTATAAGCTCTGCACAGTGCTATCCATTGTTTTTGAGGTTTTTAACATAATTAAAGAAGACTTTATGGCTATCTTTCACCTGGCTGGTTCTTACTATCACATATCTGGCTTTGGTTGATTTGTTCAGGCTGCAGAGTTCCATGTTTAATTTAGCAAGAGCATTTTTGGCAACTTGAGAGTTTCACTTATTTTTGCAAGCAATGAGGCATTTTTTATTTATTTTAAAATCTGTTTATATACAAGTTCCACCAGAGTGGGTTGTTTCTGAATCTGGTGTTATATTCATTTCTGAAGGGGATAGACGCTATGCAACTATTTACATGTTCATAGAATATGGCAGTGAATGATTTTACATAAGCAGTGGATCATCAAGATGGAAGGGGCTTTTGAATTTAGCCAAGTTATTACTCAATTTCAATAGACTAGCCTGTGCATTATCTCTGCATACTGAGGTATTTAAAGATGCTGCAGTCTGATGGTGAATGTGATTGACTTGTGGTCTGATTTGACAAGGAAAGAAGTTACAATTGGTGGGGAGCAAAACTGTTTCATTACTGACAAGGTACAAGTCCAGAATTTTATTGCCGCTGTTTAGGGTGTGTTAATAAGTTGTCCAGGGAGTTTGTATTGCTGAAGCCCATAAATCTTTGGGCATACATGTCTAAGGAAGTGTAAGTCTACCAGTTTTGAGGGACAGTTTAAAACTACTAGGACAATGGTGTTTGGCTTAATAAATAGGGACTCCATACTACTTAGGTAGGAGGTATGGGCCAAGGAGGACATAGAGCAGGCCATATCTTTAGTTATGAGATGATAAGGGGTTTTGCTAATAGTTAGTTTATCATGGAAGAGTTCCAGGTGACTATTTTGTTTTAATTGGTCTGGATATGAAGTGCTTTTTTATATAAATACAGAGACACTAATACGTTTAGTATCATTATCTAATGTGTCTGGCCTGAACGTATAATGGGTATTGAAATCCTGCAGTGATGGAGTGCTTTCACTGGTCTTGAACCAGGTCTCTATGATGATGCATGTATTGAGGTTTCTAAGAGTAAGGAGTGCTTTAAGGCTACTAGCATTGAGCAACGATACCTTAACATTATCCAGATTCTGTTTTGTTTTGTTGGTGTTTTAGAAGACTGGCAATACCTAAAAAAAGCACTATGGTGGTTAATATCCAAAAGACTTTAGGGGGAGAACTGCGGGTGATCCCTGAAAAGCAGTTGGGACCTTCTACAATCTTTTCCCAGGCTGATATGTATTAAACCACATTTGAATGGCAGGAGAAGCTGAAATCAATAATCTCTTAGAATTATGTTTCATGGAGGGTGCTGCCTGTGTCATATGTCTATGAGGACTGAGGGTACTTATATATTTAGGGGGCCTTCATTGTTTAGGCTGGTTACTTTTAAGGGGTCTATATCATCAGATCGAATATTGAAAATCTCGAACGCTCTAAAGAGCGAAAATGCTGGAACTCAAAGTGCTTTTTTTGAGATCGCAGTACAGTGAAGATCAGAATATTTGCCCTTTCCTCACTGTAGTGCGATCTCGGAGTTGGAATATATATTGGAATATATATTTACCGGGGGATAATAAGGAGTTTGAGTTCTGGAATTTTCTCTCTTTAGAGCATTCGAAATTTTCAATATTTGATCTGTTGATATAGACCCACTTTTAAGAGCCTCGGCTTATGTAGGTCTATGTATCTGGTCAGAGCTGTGTGTACTTTATTTCATATTTTCTTGTGTGGTATTGACAACCTGCTTTTTATTTGTTGTGACTTTGTGAGAGAACTGTGCCTTCAATAGCATATAACTACATCGCTCACACACTGTGTGTGCTGGTGTAATAGGTGGTTGTCAGTAAAAATTAAATGACTGCTACATTGTCTCAGGATGCTCATTTCAACCAGGCTATCTACAGGGATGGTTGGGAAATGCAAATCTATTATCCCAGGTGCTTATTAATGTGGTCTGAAAGGCATGTTGTACCTACAGGTTTGGAGCAGATTTATTGGAGATACTACTTGTCTAAAAGAAGCAATCTAAGTCTATACTCAGAGAGCAATGAGTAGCTTAGCACAATTGTTAACTATATAAGGTGCAATGTGAATTAAGGAAGTAGGTTGTACAGAAAAACTTACGTTTCTAAATGCCTGTGTCTATACAGTCAAATATGCTGCTGCTATGTGAAGGTTAATGTCACACTAAATTGTTTTATTTAAAGCACAGAAAATATGCAACAAAAAGCTCAGTAGGTCACACCAACCAAGAGCAAGATACTTGAAGTTTGCCTTTACTGGAAATAATACTCCAAACTAGCCTGGAAGCTATTTTCTGTTACCAGAAGGAACTAATGAACTGATTGTTGCAAAAACTCACTAATTTAGTAGTAAAGACAGTATAAGCAGTATAAGTACACTTAATATTACACAATTAATTCCAAGGCCACTTAACCTATGGCTCCTGGATTTAGTTAGAGTAGTCCAACCTGTTTTAATCTTATCACAAAATAGAGCACTTAGCTAAACCTCTGCTTCCTGGATGCAAAATAGTGTCAAAACACCTTGTTTGTTTTACTTGTTCACAGGAGCTTTAACTTTGAAGATGCTTAGACTAAGGTAGTAATGGCTGATTTTTCATGTAATACAAATAAAACAGAAATGAAATCTGTAAACAGCTAAATATTTAGCCAGTAGTGTTTGTCTTATCAGAGTTACAACAGTCACTGCCCCTCTCACCTGGTTTTATGACCACAAGTTCTAAATAACTTACACAGCTGGTCAAAACTACCCTTTTGTTCTAAGTTTGAGAAGTTACTCAGAGCACTGATTAATTGATTAATCTACTGAGTATAACACAAACAACCTGAAAAACAATACAAACTGAAAAAAACAATTCAATTAATAGCTGAAGATCTGAACTTGGAGAAAAAAGTAATAAAATGCAGGAAAATTATGAAATCCTTTAAAAACTGATTTAAAAAGGCAGAGCAAAGTTTCCACTTGAAAAATATTGCTACAGAAAAATACGTTCAATCAATAGATGTAAGCTCAGATTCAGAGAAAGCACAGTAAAATACAACAACATATTCAAGACTATGCAAGGTGTGAAAAGTCCTGAACTATGAGAAACAAGCATTTGTCAAAAAGGAATTCAAAAACTTTTATTTCAATACTGCTTAAATACTTTAAATTGCACATAGAGTGACCTGTGCGGGGATACTTTTTTGTACTTTTGTGCTTCTGTCCATGTTTTAGCCAAAAAAATAATCTGTTTGCATTTTTTAGCTTGTTCTTGGACCTTAGTCTTGTAGCTTTATTTGCAGTTGTGGGAACATTGTGAGTTTCTGTAAAATCTTAGCATAGTTTCTACATTAGGTTGTACTTCTATCTCTAGTAGAATTACTTGTAAAAGTTAGTTGTTTGTATTTTGAACCCTGTCTGGAGCCTTAGTCTAGTAGTTTCATTCACAGTTAAAGAGGAACTGTGAGCTACTGCCAGATTTGAGCCACAGTTAGTCATTTATTACTGCATCTTTTCCATAAACATTGATACTGGTAAATTTCTGCATAGTCTGGTAACTTAGACTATGGTGCAACTGCAATAGTGGCAGTATTGTAAATTCTTCTCCAGGATTGGGGTTTCAGTGTTTTTGCAGTTGTTTATATTATGCTTTTGCTGCTACGATCTTATATTAAGTATATCATTTACCTGCTTAAAGTTTCATTCCAATGCCTTTCTGTTTTCCTGTTCTTTGTGTATGCCCCAGCCTCCACTGAAACATTAATGTACAGTTTCTGAAATTCTAACCTACTTGGGGAAATGGACCTGTAGCTCAGAGTCATAGGACTAGAGTTCTAATAATTGGATTTATTTGGTTGGATCCCTCTGCAGCTAGTTTATTTCTTTCAGATTTAATTTTTCCGCAATCATCCCACCATTTTTCTGTTGTGGTTTTAAAAGACTGTGTCTCTGGCTTCCACCCCTTATGGTAATCTGACTTCCAAAGTCATATTGTCTGTTGTGTTGGCTGTTTAAGTACTTTTGCCACCCACTGTTTTCCATAGATCTATAACACTGAGTGCTCACTCATTAAACAAATACTTCCCTTGAGTAAATCTTCCTAACTAAAAATTGTCTCCTGCTCACTTTCCCAGCACTTTCATCTGCTTGACACACTCACCACACACCGAGAGGGTCAATCCTGTCCTATCCCTGACAGATAACAGACTTGTTTTATTATGTTGCATTTCAGTTAACTGTTTCAGAGTGCTACTGCTTTATTTTCACTTTATTTTGTTGATTTTGCACTCTGAATCATTTTAAAGGTCCCTAATACTTCAAATTGCCTTGCCTATGTAGTTTGTTTAAGTTGTTTTGTGGTAGCATCACACTCTCAAGCAGTATTTTTTGTGCTTTTTTTTTACATTAAGATGACTGGAATCATTCATCTAGTGGTAGTATATGGTGGCTTGTTCTATCTAAGTTGGGAAATGCATAAGAAAGTGTAGCTGTTTTATTGGCCAGAGGGCTTAGAAGCTAGTTTTCAGATTTTTAAGTACCTGCATAAATTGTGCACATTTGTGTTCCACTGCAGAAACCTAAGAACCAAATTTTCCAAATAAAACTATTTCTGAAACTGTGCCAATAACTCCATGGGTGTTGAGCAGCTACTTTTGAATAGCACAGATCAGCTAGTTTACTTGTTAATTTGCACTGCCCCTTGAATTCAGTATTATATAGTCTAGTCTAGTTTCTAGCTCCAGAAGCACCCTTAGTAAGCCCAATATTAACCCTTCAAGCACTGCACTCTTGTAGCTCAAACAGTAAAGGGCCTGACATCATAGATGTGCACTTTACCAGTTTCTACGCAGCCAGTTTACTGGATACAAGTATATTGAGACAATGTAAAAACTGTCTAATGTTATCTGCCAACCATATAATCCTCAAAGAAACAAATATGGTATGTGACAGATGTATGTACACAATGTCTCTGGAGGCAAAAGTGTCATGTGCAAACACTCATAATAACAATTAACAGGATACATCCACTATACATAATGCACACTCCGCACATAGACCTACTTATGCTGAGGTACTTAAATGCAATCTTCAAAAACTCCAAAGACCTCCAAGACATTCCACCTGCAAAAAATATCCTCTGCATGCCCAAAAGCACTCAACAGGAAGAAGATCTAACCCCACACATGCAGCCACACACTGTGGAGCTTCAACTACCAAGTCCATAAAACAAGGCAATACACTATCCAGGCCTTTAGTCATAGGAAACTCAATTTTATGACATATTGATGTCCCACTTACCAGGCTGAACAAGGAGAAAATAATGAACAGTTGCCTATCATGACCAGGACCCACCAGGTTATGCATACAATCCAGTCATGGTACCATAGGTGCCAGTATGATTCAGTCATGGTCCATTTAGGTGCGAATGACCTGAGATGTACTTCCCTAGACTATATGAAGAAACACATTATGGAGTTTTCGACAAGTGTGTCAAAGACTGGTATGTGTCTAGCTCTGAACAACATTCTACCTTCATCAAGGATGATGCCATAATATGTAGAGAAAATTATTGACTTTAATTATTGTTTTAGTTTTGGTGCCATTCTAGGGGGATACAATATATGGCAGTGTGAGAGGACATGGTTAAAAAAAATGTTGCTTTGCCACTCCCTCCAAGCTTTCCTCACCTAGGAGGATGTGAACATCTGTGCAGTCAATGAAACATGGTTTAAAGCCTCAGAGAGTAACCCAGCAGAGCAAGGCTTCAGTACCCTCCAAACATTTAGACCAGCAACTGCACAAACAGAAACTAAAGCCAGAGGTGTCACAATTTACATCAATAACAAGCATTCCCTTAGGTTGGTTAAACAGGATGACCCTTTGGAGCTGCTCCACCTCCAGATTACCACAAAGTCCCATACCATATCCTAGTAAGCTATAAGTCAGCCTCTATATCCAATGAAACCCATAGGTTATAGTTAGACCTACTAGACACACTCGTCATGCAACCAAACACCATGCTCATGGAGGTCTTTAATTATTCCTCTATAAACTGGGAATCCTACTTGACCCCAAATTTGCAGGCACAGAAATTCCTAGGCTTTGTAAACACAAGAACATAAGCACCCCCCCCCCCCGTGTTATGTCCTATTTGGTAAGGTCAAATTCCAAGCAGTCTCCTTCGAAATAAGAATCAGTTATGCAACACCAGAAAATCCTGTAACAGTTAAAACTATTCCAAGGCAAACTATCTTTCATTAAGTCATAACCTGTTAAGGTTTCAAGCCCCTCCAAACCCAGATAACATAGCAGTGTATGTGGAACTATTTATAGAAGTTAGGTACAACCATGTCAGTGACTGCATAGAGGTTGCTGTGCATTCCAGAAGTAAAAAAAATCATAGTTAAAAGTAGGGAATATAACCAAAAAAGATAAAAACTCTTTCAATAACCTGAATAGATAGCTAAGAGAACTAATTAAGTCCATCAATACAAATTTTGAGGTAAAGATAGCATTCCAGGCCAAGGACAAAAATAAGACCTTCTTTAGCTAAGTTCAAAACCTCAAATGCAGCACACAACTGTGTGTCAAACTTTTAATAAATGGAGCCAAGTAAACAGAACTGGGAGATTTAGCAAATCTTCTATTTGAGAAATTCAGCTCAAACTTTACCCCTCTTACCTGTAGCTGCTTTCCCATCTAACTTAACCTATGAAAATATCACTAGTGAGCAGGACTTTGATGCACTCTCTAAGGTCAAGAATACAACTTTGAGAGGCCCAAACAATATTTCAGTTGCCTATGACCTATCAGGGCTACTGGAGTCACTAACCATAGCCTCTATACAAGCTTCAAACCACACAAATGGAAGACTACAAATGTCATACTTCTGCACAAGAGCAGTACATCAGTGGATCCCAAGAACTATACCACTCAACTGTTCAGATTTTTGCAGAATGTCCAGATTTTTGCCTCATACTTTTGGTCTATTTCTCATAAAATTGTGGTTTTCTGGCAAATCTGTAGTCAAAAAATAAAGGCAGACATTTGAGTTTGAGACTTTATATCCTTCAGAAAAATTCATATAAATGCAAAACCTTTTATTCTATTTACTTTCCAGGTTTGTAAGAGCAATATTTAAAACATGTCCCTATCATTAGGCCTTTGTCCCCATATTATTTGTGGCTTTGTCCAGATTTCTTGCTCTAAGAGGTTGAGAGGTAAGCTACAGACCAATTAGGCTGACTTGTCTTACATGGAAAACCATTGAAAGAATTATTATGGAAATGATTAACAATAGCATGGGAAACTTTCAGACACTGGACCTAACCCAGTTTCGTTTTGTCAAAGACAGGTCATGTCTATTGACTTCATTGAAAAGGTCACCAAGGCAATGGATGAGGGCAAATCAGTGAATACTGTCTCCCTTCACCCAACTAAAATATTTGATACCATGCCTCATTCAGACATTGTAAACAAACTCAAGGAATTAGGCATAACCCCCTTTGTAACTCACTGGATAGCCAGCTGGCTCACAGACAAGACTCAGGAAATTAAGATTGAAGAAACCAATTCCACAAAGAGGCTGATCATCAGTGGAGACTCTCCAGTGCTCTGTGCTTGATCCACTCCCCTTTGGCATCTATTTTTCAGATGACAAAGTCAATGTCAAGGATCTGTGGCTTATAAAATTTGCAGATGATTGCAAGCTAACAGCAATCATATAAACCCTTCAAGATACTAACATCATAAAAGAAGTTCGAGCACAAATGATCGGTGTCAAAGATATGGCTCAAAACGCAATGCCAAAAGATGCATAATAGTATCCTTTGGGAAGTCGACCATTGAGGAAAATTACCTAATTGATAAAACATCCCTAAAAGTAGACACAGTAGTCAGGGATTTAGGGACTCATGTAGATAGTAACCTGGCTTTTGACCAACATGTGTTTATGGTAATAAGAAAATCATTATATACCACTCAGCCTATAATTAAGGGCATGGCGTCTAGGTCCAGGGAAGTCATTCTGCCATTGAACTCAGGTCTCACCACAGATATCATTGAGTGTAATGGCCCATTTGGTATGTACCTGACTAGGCACATGCAACAACTGGAACATCAGTGATGATTCCTCACAAAAATAATCAGGGCATAGAGACAATGCTTTGTGCATATAGCCTCAAAGCGCTATCTCTGTGCTCTGTTTCCTACAGACTGCCGGGAGCCAGTTTATGTGCAGCATACAAGACATCCTTGGATCCCATTCTGTTGGACCTTCTGCATATCTGTAGAAACTGACAGCAGCAGCAGAACTGCTAAAACTAAGGATTTCAATTTTACTTGTGACTCAAAAAAGACATGTTAGAGGGACAGATATGTATCTCAGTGAATCCCTGTTCTCTGGAATAGGGTTTCCATCTATGTGAAGTGAGCTCATCCCTAACTCTATTCAAGTATAACCTGGATCAGTGAATGGGAAATTGAAAATTCACCCTTGGTGTGATATCTATGTCTCTTATGGACAGAGCCAACTGTTAAATCATTCACCAACTAACATACACCCCTTAAAATAACCTCTAAGGCAAAATAACACAAAGGATATATCTGTGTTACATGGCTAGGCTTATAAAGGCCAGAGTGGTGTTAAGCCTAATATTCAGCCATGAATCTATAAAGAAATAACAGAAACCAGTCAAAACTGATTTACCTTGTTAGATGACTTTAAGTGCAGTAGAACTGCTTCCTGAAATCAAAAATTGAGGCAAAATACCTCATTTGGTTTCAGCCTGTGCACAGGAGCTTAAGATTCCAAGTGTCTAGAAGAAAACAGATGGGCTAGTTTTATGGCCAATAAGCAGAAGATGTTGATGGCGACCAATGGTGCTAGTCTAGAGGCTAGAATATATGTAAGCCCATTGAGAACTGGATGAGACAATGGGTAGGATATTCAAAAAAATCCAGAGGTCATGATGGGACTATACTTAGACTCCTTGATGTCCTCTCTGCACACTTCCCTGAATACTTACACAAGATAAATTCCCAATTTGTAGGATGGCAGTCTGAAGAGGTAAGTCGGAATGGTGCAAGGGAAGGTCCAGCAGATAATCAAGGAGGACACGATACATGGCAGACAGCTATGACAGGAACAATAAATAAATAAGTAAATAAATTAAATATTCAGTCGAAAAAGTCAGTTAAAAAGAGTTACTAACAGCTGACTACTGAAATCACATTATTTTTATATTTCCTAGTTATTCTAATGTTCTTGTAGGTTACTTTTAAAATACAAGTACTTGCAGTTTTGTGCAACGTATGTTGTTCTTATAACGAGTCATCTTAAACTTAAAACTTCATGTTACATTTTTTTTCAGTGAAAAGCGACATGTTAAGACTTTGCTTGGCAAAAGTTCATTTTAAAGCTGTTTACATACTTTTATGTTATAGCTTTGAGTTTTCTCATCTTAAGAAAATTTCAAAACAAAATATCCTTGCCAACAGGTTATTTAGCCAAAGATCTTACTTTGTAATAACATAGCAAATCTGTTTTATATTAATCTACCCTAGTGCATGCAAGCCACATTTTTCCTTTTAAGTTGAAGTGACATTTTCAAATGAAGTGTACATTATTATTAGTGTAGAAAAAAAAAAGTTGCAGTTTTCAGAAATGGTGTAACTTCATGGGGTACACATTTCAGTCTATTTTTTCTTATGTTTCCTGCTTAGAGGTAATTAACTTTAGACAAGCTTTATTTATTCAGGACAGAGAGCAAGCAAAGATAGCAAATCTGAGCTAATATCTGTCTGTTTCCAGTAGCATTCTATAATAGAACAATATTTGTTTTGTTTTTATTTTCAGCCATAAGTATATATATTGTATCTGATTTTCATGAAATTTCTTTGAAGTTTTCAGTCTTTAGTGAAATATGTGTATGAGCTCATTAGCATTCGGTATAATTAAACCATTTTCATTTTCAATTTTACATTACCACAGTATGAAAGAATATTGCATGCAGTTTGGTGTACATAGGCTCAAAGAAAATCAAATCAAGCTGCTTTTATCCTGAAGTGCTTATTCTTTCTGAATTGCCTTGACCCCACTTTGATAGCGTTAGCTGATTGCTGCTTGAACATGCTTACCACCGTAGCTCTTTTCTTTTCTATGTATTTCATTTTATAAGCAAATGCTCTTTATAGGCATGTTAACCTACTAATTGTAATTTCTTTCAGTGCATTCAAACGATAATTACTTTTTTTTTGGTTTCAAATAGCAATGGTGGATATGAAAAAGACTACACATACTTTGCTTGATTACATGGTTGTTTATATTTTTCCTTTTTGTTTCACATGTTTTGATTTGCAGTGATATTATAGGTCCAGTTTGTTATAACAAATATCAGATCTTTGCCTTTTGAGTGTTAATATATTTTCTTATATCATGTCTTAATCAATACAACCTTCGGAAGATGCATTTATTAGTCAGCTGACCCGTCATTTCTTGAGAAAATAAATGCAAGCAGATAAAATCTGTTCTCACCGACTAAAATCTTAAACGCCAAGTTGGCTTAGAAGCTACATAAATTAAACAGACATTCAACCTTGGGTTCTGCTCATGTTATATATAATTTGTCTTTGGCATTTTGATACAGGTATAATAATAAAGTGAAGTAATAAATCTTGGAAACAACTCCCTGCTTATCTGGAGGTGCACATTTGATTTGCAGTTTTTATTGTCATTTCTCTTTCTACTCATAACTGAAAATGGCATACAGTGTTTGAAACAAGGCAGAATAGGAAACAAATAATTTGTGTTTTGAAGAAAAAAGCTTGCAAGACAAAAGTTATGGTTTGAGTCCATTGTTGTCACTTGTGATGTGACTCTAAAACAACAAATATATTGGAATGCCTTTTATAGCTGGCAACTTGTACACGTTATACACTTATTAAGTTATGTGGAGAAGGAAAGGAATGTTAGTTAACAAGCTGCCTTGGATTTCAATTTGACTTTACCTTGAAAAGTTATTCTATAAATTTTATGAAATTGCATGTTATCTGTATGTAAAAAGAAAACTGTGAAGCAGTGTGCTTTACTTCACCTGAACTGTTCTACCTGGAGAGCAGTAGAGGGGCTGGATTTACTAACTATTCACGTGCCACGAGAATGAAAAATATGAGGCAAGCATCTACTAATGTTGTCCTACTCAAAAGACACGGATAAACTTCAAATAACGGAAGCCAAACCACAGACCACCAGAATGATCAACATGTAAATAAAAAATCCACGTCAGAGGAGACCAATACGTAGAAGAAGTCTGTTTATTTTTAAGCAACCAACAAGTCCTGCTTTTCGTCGGCGTCCTCGCCAACTTCTTCAGAAGTTAAAATTTAAAAATAACGCACCACTGATGTTTCTTTGTCATCTTTTGTACTTTCACACATAATTCGGAAAACTTTCCACTGACACTGCAAATAATTCTGAATGACTGGCAGTCATATAGAATCAGTTTTGTGTTATAGCAGAGCATTTAAAATAGTATATTCTGTAAACTATTAGGCAGTTTGAAATAACTGATGCAAAACAGCAAAGTGCAGCATGTATGTGCATGTGAATGGCTATATGGCAATATAGTTAATGAGTGGGATTATAATGTATAATATCCCTACAACGTGTAGGTTTATTGTGTACTATACATGCACACATAACTCAGAGACAGAAGCACATGAGAAAAACAGAGAAATAACATATATGACTCAAAGCAGTAATATGAAGCACTACCACAATGATTTTGATACAGTAAGTTTTATTTTCAATTGAATATATTTTTTTTCTGTCCATAGGCAGACATTTTTCATATTATCCCTTGATTTCTAGCTTACCCCATGAATGAACTGGACTATTTACAATTTATTTAAAAAAAACTGTTAACTAGTAGTGACAGGAACAATAGAAACTCGTCAAGCCCAGTCAAAACTATTTACTTTTACAATGATGCATGTATGTATGTACGAGTCTATATTAGAAGAGCGAAGCGACTTAAGAGCAAATGCTCTTTCGTCGACACGTAAACCCCAAAGTCTGAAAACAGCAAAGTTACGGAACAGTGATTTTTTTCCCAGGGAAAAAAATTGCTGGGCTGTTCTTGGGACTTTGCTGTTTTCTCCATTGTGGTACGATCTTGGAGTTGATATATTTGAGTAGGGGGTGTGTGGGTGGCACATCCCTGGGAAAAAAAAAATCGCTGTTCCATAACTTCACTCTTTTCAGACTTCGGGTTTTACGTGTCGACGTTAGAGCGTTTGCTCTTAAGTCGCTTCTCTCTTCTAATATAGACCTGTATACATATGTATGTGTATATGCATGTATGTATTTGTTTGCTTTCACTCTCTACTTATGCATCAAAAACTGAGTGCACACATGCTGACCATCTTAGCTGAAGATCTCAAGGTTATCAGAAGGCTTGCCTATGTCATGCGGCTCATGAATCAAAGCGCATCTTTTTGAAGGTCATCTGAAGAGTTATTAACAAACAGTCAAACACATTTTCTTCTAGCAGCAATGTAAACAGCTTAACATCCAGACAGTGTATCTACCTCACTACTGTTCTATCCTTTACTCTTCCCTGTTTTTCTATCTTCTCAGCTTGTGGTAGAGATACCTGCCTGCTTGCTTCCATTTAGTTTCAGTAGACTTTACACTAAGAGGAAATGAGACCTCCACTCCTTTTGTTTTGCTAAACCTTCAGCGAGGCATACCTCTCCTTCTCTTTGTTTTACAGTATTAAACTGTGAACTGTTTCAGCACTGTATTTCCTGTACTACCTAATTCAGACCACACTACTAATGCATTTATTTGCCTTTGTTTGACAGGATAGTGCAAATAGGGTTGATCCCATTTTCAGCAAAGGCCTAGGGAGAAAAGCTCCACAGTTAATACAGATATAAAATAAAGAAAACATTACATTTTACATACATTAAAGTAACATTATAGGAATTTTACATTGTAAATCAGATTTCTATATATGTTAAAATATTTTATGTACACTTCAAAATATACATTTGGATGTTATGCTTTGTATGTGCAGAATAAAATAAGTACAGTTTTTAGAAACAGAGATAAATGTTCAAAATTAAAGTAGAAATTTGTTAAGATGTAAAGTCATTTAACAACTGTAATTAATTTCTACAGTAGTAAAGTAAGTAGGTTAAAGTTTGTAGTGGGAGTTGTATTGAATGGCTTTATGAGAGTTTCATAATGAATACTAGTATAGAGTGACCACGAGACAAAAGATACACAGACAAAAGTATCACATGACATAGTGGAATTGAGAAAAGTTGAAAGTATGTGAATTAGAAAATAAGAGATTAACTTTATAGGTTCATCAGTTAATATGTATATACTAGGCTTATGATCACAAGGGCCATTTTTGAGCCTAGCAATGCATCCCAAATGTATCCAAAACATTTAGACCTAGAGGTTACTTTAGGAATATCTGTAAGATAGGGTACGGGTGATTTACAGGGAGCTTCTGTCCGTTACTGACATAGATAACAGATTAGGGGAGAATTTCTGATTTTCCATCCAGGTTACCCTTGAATAATGTCAGAGAAGAACTCTGCTTCACATGGATGGGAAGCTTGCTTCAGAGAAAGGATATTCCCTGAGGCACATATCTGTCCCTCTAAGTTATCATTTTTGTGCAGTAAGGAAGATTTAAGTCTCTGGATCAGGTAGTTCTAATGCTATTTGTTTTGCTAATATGCAAGAGGTCCACCAGAATGGGATCTTTGAATGTCTTGCATGCCAGACATAAATCACCCCTCAACAGTCTGAAGGAGACAGAGTATAAGGATAGGGCTTTGAGGTGATCCACACAGGACATGCTACAAAGCCCTGTATTTTTTTTTTGAACAACATCTGTGGACATTCTAGCTGCTGCATGTACCTGGTCAAGTATATACTGAAGGGAGCATTCAACTCAATGATGGTTCTGATGAGGGCTGAGTACAGTGGCATGATGACTTCCTTGGCCCTAGATGCCATACCCTTGTTTATAAGCTGAGCAACATAAAATAGTTTCCTTACTAAATTAGACAAATGTTGGACGAAAGCCAGGTTACTGTCTACATCCATCCCCAAATCCCTGACTACTGTCTCTACTCTTCAGACTGTGTTATCAACGAAGCAGTTTCCTGTGGTAGTCAACTTCCCAAATATAATGATATGCACTTCTTGACACTGAGTTTTAAATGGTATCTATGGCACCAGTTCATTCTCTGTATTAGCCCTTAATGAGTATTTTAATGTGTTGGTGAGATTATATGATTGTTCCCTGTTTGCAATCATCTCATTATGTGAAGGGGACATTTTTTATGAGTATATTGCATGCTATCCAGAAGCAGTGTAGGAGCACAGCCAGTTGTCTAATAAGTGTTTTAGTGATACTCTAAAGCTATGTAGTTTATTTTTCTTAGTGGTAAAGGGATGCAGTTCCAGATTTTTGTAACACAATAAGAATATAATGAGTCACTGGCAGAGCTATTTGATTTTGTGACAAGAATTAGTATTTTTTTGCTGAGTCTGAGGGTTTTGGTAGTACATTAAGGCTTTATTGTACCTTGTACAGGTGGACATTTTTTGGGGCAGTATTTGGGTTTGTGGGCTATAGTGAGTTGTGAGCAGTTAAGGTAGTATGGAAGTTCACGCCAGTTAACATCTTTGACATGAGTCTTTGAGGGGAATTTGTAGCAAATTTGACAGTTCTATTACAGGATATTTATAGTTTACTTTTTTAAGGTGGCATTGAAATAACTGAAGATACTTGCTGCATAAAGTGGGAATTTGAGAAAGTATTTTTTCCTGCTGATTTTCTGGAGTGGTCATTAAGAAAATGTTTTACCCTACAGAGGGATCCTATTTTGCAGTTTGTTTTTTGAAGGCTTAGAGGAGGTGGTAATCATATCTGAGATTATCATCAATTAATATTCCAAGGAGATTTGTTTGAGAAGCACATTCTATTGTTGTATTATTAGATCATAGAATGCAACATTAATGTTTTGTTCTAGGTATTTTTAGGGGTAAATAAGATTACTTTTGTCTTTTTGTGGTTTATGAGTAGGTTTGAATTATCTAGACAGGATTCGGTGTATAAAAAGTCTTGCTGGGTAATGTTTTGCATGGAGATTAGTATCTCAGCAGAATAGATGTATATATATTTGTCTGCATATTGTATTATGACTGCTTGGCTGCTTATTTGGAGGTAGACCACAGATTATTAATAAAGTTATTAAAGAACAGGGACCCTGGAATTGATCCCTGCAGGCTGCCAATTGTGACCAGTTGGGAATCAGAGTAGGCTTGTTTCCTATTGGACAATTAGCTGTAAAACCAGCTTAGAGGTGCAGTATTGAGATTTAGAAAAACAAGTTTACGAAGCAGTTTTTGGCGTGTACAGCTGTATCACATGGTTTTGCTAGGCCATTCCATCTTTCCATCCTATGTTATCATCCTTGTAACTTAACCACACTACAACTGATACCAACTTATATCAACACTAAATGACAGTGACATAATATTCATTGCTGAGATAACAGTGTTTTCCTTATTTGTATCAAACTTTTACAAGTGTACAAACTATAGACTTTTTAAATAAAAAGAGACTTGCAACTGTCATATAATTTTATTGTTAAACATGCAGTTAGTGCAATTTAAATGCTAATTAAATATTTCATCTAAACTAAAAAAAATTAACCCAAAATGATAACTGAAGTAAAATAATATGCTACTCATTAGCACCATCTCACTTCCTTCTTTGCCACATAATAAAAAACTATGACAAGCTAATCCAAGGTCAATTACTATGAGAGGCAAGCAATGCTATTATCTACTTACAGGCAAAGTACAGTTGTGTACACTTACCATAAATATAGATGTTCGAGTGTATTCACTGTTGCAGTCATCACATTCAGGTTATCTGCTTGCAGTAGCCCTCAGTCGGCCTGATTATCAAAGTCTTGGGTCCTGCATCAGTTGCTGTCTCATCTTCCGTGACGTCAGGTAGTCAGGGATATAAAGCATGCAGCTGATGCCATTACATCAATTTTACTTTCCCCAGATGTCAGGTGCCCCCCTAATGGGAAGCAATTAAATATATATATATATATATATATATATATATATATATATATATATACAAGGGTATACCTCTAACAAAAAAGCAAATACACCAAAAAGCTTTTAAGCATAGTAAAGGAGAGTAGAGGTATAGCCAAAAGAAGTCAGGGGGCTGGAGGGAGGGTAACCAGGACTGCAACAGTGAATACACTCAAACATCTACATTTATGGTAAGTGTACACAACTGTACTATGTTCTTCGTGTTTCACTGTTGCAGTCATCACATTTGGGTAGATTTCCAAAGATAAGGATGGGAGGAGGAATTTAGATAGCATTAAGACCAGCTATAAGGCCCTGCAAGACTGCAGTGGCAAAGCCAGCTCTGGATTTAGAGAAAATTGGCAAATGGTAATGCTTGGTGAAAGTATGTAGAGAACTCCAGGTAGCAGCTTCTAGGATGTCCCTGGTAGGGACACCTCTGAGAAAGGCTGTAGAGGTAGATGCAGCCCTGGTTGAATGGGGTTTAATCCCCTGTGGGATAGGTTTTCCATGGTGCTTATAGCAGAAATTAATGCAATGGCTTATCCATTAAGAAATGGTTTGCTTTGAAATAGCCTTCCCCTCTGCCCCCTGCAGCAAATGCCACCAGCCATTCTTCAGATTTCCTTTGAGGTTTAGTCCTGTCCAAGTAAAATCTAAGTTGTCTGTGCACATCTAAGGAGTGCAGTATCCGTTCCCCTTTGTTCTGTGGATTGGGAAAGAAGGCTGGCAAATGAATGCCTGATTAAGAGCCACACTGGATACCACCTTGGGCATGAAGGAGGGATTAGTCCTGAGGCACACCCTGTCCGCATGAAAGATGATGAAAGGCTCCACTGCCATAAGGGCCTGCAATTCAGATACCCTTCTTGCTGAAGTGATTGCTAAAAGGAAGGCTGTTTTCCAAGAAAGGAATTTTAACTCTGCACTTGCAGCTGGCTCAAAAGGAGGAAGAGTGAGTTTTTTCAATACAAAGTTAAGGTCCCAGGCTGGAGTATGGGCTCTCCTGGGTGGTTTTAAGTTTTTGGCCCCTCTGAGGAACTGCTTGAGCAGTGGATGAGAGCAGAGGGGTGGTTCTGTGTTGTAATGAGCTGAAATGGCTGTGGCATGAATTTTGATGGAGGAACAGAATCTTTTGTATATCTCAGCATAAGATTTTCTATACCAGGCCTCCTTGCCTTCAATACAACATCCAACACTTGTTTACTGAGGAATGGTAATGGACAGATTAGGCTGCCAGGTTCAGGGTTTGAAGCTGGGGGTGCAGAATGTGGCTCTCCTGCTGTGACAGCAGGGTAGGGGTCTGAGACAGATGCCATGGAGCCAGCAGTGACACACTGTGCAAGAGGAGGTACCAGTGATGGCATGGCCAGTCTGGTAAAATCAGTATTGTCCTTGGTTTGCCCTGTTTGATCTTTAGTAGTACTTTGGAGAGTAGAGGCAGAGGAGGAAAGGCATAAACTGATAGATTTTTCCAGCTGAAGGACAGAGCATTCACTTTCCAAGCTTGTTTGTGGGGAGTCCTTGTGTAGAATTTGTCCAATTGGTAGTTCTGGGGGGAGGCAAACAGGTCATATCTGGGTTCCCCCATTTGTTTATCAACATGTTGAAAGTCTTTGGTTCCAGTTTCCACTCGTGTGGTTCCATGAGATTTTTGCTAAGTTCGTTTGCCAGTGTATTTAGTTTTCCTGGCAGGAACTGAGCCTGTAGATGCACTTGTTAGCTCAAGGCTGTGTTCCACAGAGCCACGGCTAGTCTGCAGAGGGGGTAAGAATGGGTACCTCCCTGCTTGTTTATGTACCACATAACAGTGGTGTTGTCCATCTTTACCATTAATTGTCCTGGAAGAATGTGGTCCTTGAAGGCTGTCAGAGCATTCTATACAGCTAACATTTCTTCTTGATTGATATGCAGGTGCATTTGACTTGGGTTCCATTTGTCCTGAATGCACTTCCCTGCCAGGTGAGCTCCCCATGCAGAGTCTGATGCATCTGTTGTTAGTGTTTGGGCGGCAGGGAGTAGAGTGAAAGGTAGTCCCTTGTTTTGGTGGCAGGCCTCTACCCACCAAAGGAACTCTAACCATAGGCAAGGTATGATAGGAATCATTGCTTCTAGATCCTGAGAATGTTGACACCATAGGCTTTTCGGATACCATTGTAGTTTCCTCATATGCAGTCTTGCATATGGAATTAGTAGAATGTAAGAGGCCATGAACCCTAAGGCTTGCAGTATTTGCTTTGCAGATAGCTGGGTTTTTGTGGCCATTAGTTTGAAGTAAGTTGTCAAATGAATTATTTTCTCTGGCATGAGGAAAGCCATCTGGGAAGTTGTGTTCAAGCTTGCTCCCAGGATTATAATTTGTTGACAGGGTACCAGATGGGATTTGTTTTCGTTTATGGTGTACCCCAGACAAGTTAGCACCTTTTGTACAAATGCCAGATGATTCAAAAGTATGTCCTTGCCTTCTGCCTGAATTAGACAATTGTTGAGGTATGGGTATATTTAAATATGTCTTTACCTGCAAAATGCAATGACTGGAGTTAGGCACTTTGTTAATACCCTGGGCGCAGTAGATAAGCCAAAGGGTAGTGCATTAAACTGATAGCGCATGTAGCCTGCTTTGAAACATAGGTATCTTCTGCAAGATTCCCTGATTGGGATGTGCAGGTAGGCTTCCTTTAAATCCAGTGTTGCCAACCAGGCATCTTTGCCTAGCATAGGAAGCAACTGGTGAAGAGTTAGCATCTGGAATTTTGGAATAACCAAAAAGGTGTTTAGGATAGAAAGGTCCAGGATAGGATGCCATGAGTTGTCTTTTCTGGGTACCAGGAAAAGTCTTGAGTAGAAACATTGTCCCTTTTCCTCTTCTGGTACAGTTTGAATAGCCTTTATGCTTAAGAGAGAGAGTACTTGATTTTGAGCCTCTGCCCACTGATTTGGGGGTAGATCTGGCCAACAGTTTGGGGTTGGTAACATGTGGAAATGAATTCTGTATCCTTGGGAAACTATATTTAGAACCCATTTGTCCTGGGTAATGAGTTCCCAGTTTTTGACCTGCAGAGCAATCTTTCCCCCTAAAGGAGCAGTCAGTTGAGAAGTGCTTGGAAGTTTTAAAGTTAAATCATTGAGACAGCTTACCATAGGGGGGAGTCTTACTACTCCCTGATTTGGCAGTGGGAGCCCCCCACTGCTTAGTCTTGTGTGTACCCTGGGGATGAAGCCCGGGTGTTCTGCTGGTTCTGGGTTTGGACTGAGAAGGCCTGGAAGAGGCAGGAAAGGACTAATTCTTAGAGGGTCAATGCCTACTAAATCTTGAAGGCTGTACTTGTGGGAAATCTTTAACAGTTTGCATAGATTTAGCTTTTTCCTCCATCTTTTTAAAAACTTCTCCTTTGTTGCCAAACAGGCAGTCCTGATTTAAGGGAGCATCCAGCAATTTAACTTTAACATGATTTGGCAAAGATTGCTCCTTAAGCCAAGCATACCTTCTAAGTACAGACCCAGTGACAGCAGCCCTGCAAGATGCCGCTAATGAATCAAAACCACATTGCAAAGTATGTTTTCCAACCTGTTCATCAGAATACATTAAATCCTGTAAATCCTTATTTTCAGTACAGTCAGGAATCAACATAATTTTCTGTTTATGCAATCCAATAATATGCTGCTGATACTTTAACATATGAAATTGGCAGTTTATGACCCTAATGGCCAAGGTTGCAGAAGTGTATACCTTCTTACCCCATCTATCCAGTGCCCTGGAATCTCTATCAGAGGGGGTAGGATTTTTGGCAGTAGCAGCCTTAATGCCCTTGGGTCCCTGTGAAATGGTCTCAGGATCCACAGTAGGATTTTTAAAAAGGAACTTGTGACAGTCAGGAACCCTGTAATATCTATCAGGTTTTCTGGGAGCAGGAGGTAAAGAGTCAGGGGCCAAGCTATATTTTGAAAAGGCATCATCAACAATGTCCAGTACAGGAGGGATAGCTAAAGGCCTGTGTTGGGGCAGGAGTAAGAAAGCCCTAAGTCTCTTTTTAGAATCAGAGTAATTCTGGCTTTCCCAGTGAAAATGTTCCCTAAGAGTATGTAAGGTTTCACCAAAAGAGAAATCCTCTGGGGGGGAAGCAGAGGGAATAGACTCCTCTGCATTAGAATCCTCATAGGTAGATAAGGGTAAATCCTGGTCATCAGAGGAAACAGAAATTTCAGAATCCTGGTCAGAAGTATCATAAGCAGACTCAGTCCTAGGTCTCTTAGAGGGGGAAGGTTGGCTTCCTCTGATTAAAGTAATAAGGTCTTCAGCCATTCTTATCATTTATTTTTTAGGCATAGAGGCCTGAACATGCGGTCTGGGCATCAGTTTTCTAGGCATGGTTCGAGTTTTAGGCCATGAAGTAGAAGATGGCATTGGTTTAATATGCAAGTCAGTAGGCCTGAATACACCCTCAGAAGCCAATGCCTGCACAGCGGCTCCGGACCCATCCAAGGTAGAGACATCTGCAGGTTCCACAGTTGAAGCATCTCGTGGCATACTGGACTCTGAATGGGTCTCAGTAGAGGCCTGTGAATCTGAAGTAGTGGGTATCAGAGGCTGCAAAAGTGCCTCACTGAGTACTGATGAACTGGCGACTGGCTTAGGAGCAGTGTCATCGGCAGCTTTGGACCTAGGCGGCCTGTCCCTGTCTTTATCTTTTCATTTATTCGGAATGTTGGTAGTTGGATGGCTTACCGAAGACATATCTGAATAATTGAACTAATGACCAAAATATTTAGAAGTGTAAATATACCGACGATGAATAGTTTGTTGCTTGAATAAGGCACAACACTGACAGCGAGGTACTTTGTGGTCAGGGCCTAGGCAAGGAATACAGTATGAATGAATATCTTTATGAGGTATTTGTTTTCCACAAGAAATACAATTATTGACTTTTACTGACATCAGTTTAGAGCAAGAAAATGTTTCCCCAATGGGGTACTTAACTTTAGTTGATGATTTCGGTTCTGAAACTCGAAAATGAAAATTTCAGGAGTTGGCCGACCGGCACTTGTGAACTGCTTCTGCTTCGGGCACCGCACGGCAAGAAAGACTGATGTAATGGTGTTGGCTGCATGCTTTATACCCCTGATTACCTGACATCATGGATGATAAGACAGCAGCCGATGGAGGACTCAAAACTTTGATAATCAGGCCGACTGAGGCCTACTGCACGCAGATAAACCAAATGTGATGACTGCAACAGTAAAACATGAAGAGCATCTGATGTTAGCTCTTACGCAGTTTCATTTGCAGAGAGATCAGGGAAAGAAGTGGATCATCATCTAAGCTTAAGGTATAGTTTTCTTCCAATGGGGTAAAAATAAAAGAAAAAAGACTGGGCATTAAATAAACATAGGGGCAATTTAAAATGTAGACAGCCTAAAATAACTAATGTTCTTTTTGTTTTGTTTTCTCTTTATTTGTAATATAAAACAATGGAAAATGAAAACCAAGAATACTGAGCAGTACTGAGCAGTTTAATTTTATTTTTTATTTTATTTATTTTACATTTGTTGACCGGGCAAGTCCAGCTAGATATATGTCCATTTTCAGTGGAGGCCCGGGGAGAAAAGCTCCACAAATTACAACAACATAAAAGGTCAAGACTAAGACAATAACAATATAATTTGGTACATAAGTTTTAACAATTATAGTACAAGCCTAAGATTACATATTTTATATTTCAGTAGGAAAAAGGAAAAATTTATCTAAGAATAGATGAATAAGATTAATACATTTGTATTAGAAATGGTGTAGTACAAATCTTTATAACATATTACAAAATTAGATACACCTAGTAATTTATAATAGGAGATACTAAGGTCTCACAAAAACCTAAGAAAGAAAAACACTAGAGATCAATAGATAGAGTATAGAAGAACAGCAAACAAGGATGGATTTCTAGTGTTATTTAACACATAGGTTGTGATACTATATGAAGTTGTTTGATCATTCCACAGTATATACTTATTTACATGAGAAAAAATCCTAAGGAAGGTTAAGCTCACTTAAAATTAGTGAGACAACACAAGATCATGATCATGGGAGGCTAGGAATTGTGGGAGTCTAGTTAATAGTTAGGTATTTAGTCTGGGTTAACACAGGGGCATAGCTAGTGTGATTTGAGGTAGGGTTTAAGCTTGCTTTTAAATAAGCTGACAGAGGATATTGAGGTTAGTTGGCTTGGGAGGATGTTCCAGGCTTTACCTACTGTATTGGAGAACAAGGTGTCACCAGCTAAGTTGTTGGATGTTGATATTTGTACAAGTAGGTTATTAGCTGAGCGTAAGGTCTTGAGGTTATTATAGGGGATGACTAGGGATGTAAGTATGGGTGTATTTTGAGGTAAATACAGGATCTTATGGGCTACTATTAATTGATTGAAAAGTATTAAATTTGGCAGCTCTAACCATCCTAACTGATTCAAATTGATACAGTGATGAGTTCTATAGGAGGACCCAGCTGCAAATCTGGCAATATTGTTGTAGGAGGATGTAAGTTTACTCAGATTACTTCTACATATTTTGGTATAGATAGGGGAGGCATAGAGCAAGGTAGAGATGAGGTGGGTATGAGCAATAGTAACCCTGGCTGGAGGTGTAAGAAAGGGTTTTATTCTATAGAGGGAACCTAGTTTCTTGTTTACTATTTTTATGATGTTATTAATGTGAGGTTCAAAGGATAAGTTGTTATCTATTAGTACCCCGAGTAGTTTGGTGGTTGGTTCAGGAGATATTATAGTTCTCTCATTTGAAGTAATAGTAAAGTTAAGTGGGGAGGTTCTGCGGGTGGGGGTAAATAGTAACATTTTTGTTTTTTGGGGTTAAGGATAAGACGTCTTTGTAGGAGCCAGTTTTCAACTGTACTAAAGGTCATTTGGGTTAGTGACTGAAGTTCTGATTGAGAAGCAGCAGTGCATATGAGTGTGGAGTCATCAGCGTATTGGATACAGTCAGCTTGAGGAATTACAGAATGAAGGTCATTTGTAAAGATGGAGAAGAGTAATGGGCCTAATATAGATCCTTGCGGGACCCCTAGAGTGACTGGGACGTGGGAAGATAAAGTATTTTCCCATAGTACAGCCTGTTGCCTGTTATGTAGGTATGATTGGAACCACTGTATAGTATGGTTGTCCAATGACAGGTTTTTGAGAGTGTCTATAAGGTGATGGTGATTCACCATGTCAAATGCTTTGGACAGGTCAATAAAAACAGCTGAGGATAGAGTATCAATATTACAATTACTGTTAATATGGTTAGTAAAGGATAAGAGAGCAGAGGTGGTGCTATGAAATGGTCTAAAGCCATGTTCACAGGGTGCTAATAAATTGTGATTGAGTAGGTAGGTTAACAGTTGTATGTGTATACATTTCTCCATTATTTTTGCCAAAGGAGATAGAATAGCTATGGGCCTATAATTGGACAACTCTTTGGAGTTACCGCCTTTATGCAGGGGAATTATGTGAGAGACTTTCCAGATTAGGGGAATAGATCCTTCAGAAATAGTTCTGTTAATGAGGATGGATATGGGGTAGGCTATGACCTTAGCAGCTTTTTGCAAGTATTCTGCAGGTAATTTATCAGCAGAGAGAGTAGTGGGTTTAAGTTTCTGTATGAGGTTACAGATAAGTGAAGTGGGCACTGGCTGAAAATGAAATTGATGAGAATTATTGGTAAAGGTTGTGGCAGAGCCTGGGATGCTAGGGGATAGTTGGTTGGCTAGGGATTGTATGGTTTCAGTGAAAAATGTATTAAATGAGTCAGCTATTTGGATGGGATTGCTGTGATCAGAGCCAGAGGGAGAGGGAGTACTTGAGCATCCAGGGTGTAGGAGGTTATTGATACCTCGCCAGAATTTTTGGGGGTTATTTTGGTTGGTTTGTTGTAGTTGGTAGTAGTAGTTTCTTTTATCGGCTAATATGGCTTTTTTTGTTTAATTTCTTAGCTGTCTGAATTGCAGGTGGTCTGAGGAGCTTTTTGTTGAGCGCCATTTGGCCCATTGTTTATTTCTCTGGAGGATTTTTTGTTTGTTTTTTTTGGTGAGCCATGGTGCCGGTTTGGTTCTAATTCTAACTTTGCGTAATGGGGCATGGCTGTCTAAAATGGTTAGAAATTTAGAGTTAAAGTATTTCACGGCATTATCTATTGGGAGGTATTTCAGGGGTGACCAGTCACAGGTGACTAGTTCAGCTTGAAAGTGAGCAGGGTTAAAATTTTTGGTAGTGCGAATAGTTCTACAGATGGTAGAGGTTAGGATGACAGTTTTTGTTCTGATTAAATAGGTAAGCAAGTGATCACTTATGTCCTCAGGGAGGGTGCCTGTTTTATAGTTCAGTTGCGGGGTATTAGTGAGTATCCAGTCAAGGGTACTAGTTTTGTTGTTAGTTTTATTGGTGCGGGTTGTGGATGTTATAGTTTGGGTAAAACCATATAAGTTGATATGAGTAGAAGGCTGCTCAGATGTACAGGAGTTCCAGTTAATGTTAAAATCTCCAAGTATAATGGTTTCTTGGGGGTAGTTACTTGAGAGCCAGCTGAGGATAGCCTCTAATGTGTTGATATTATTGCCTGGGGGAAGATAGACACATGATAGATATATGGCTTTGCTTTTGTTAAGCTGAACCTTAGTTAGAAGAATTTCTGAATTGTTGCAAAGTGGAGATTTGGAGTCTAACAAGGTAACTTGTAATCCATTCTTATAAAGTATGGCTATGCCTCCTCCTTTTTTAGTGTTACGGTCATGTCTTATGATATTATAGCCAGGGGGTAGAACTGCACTGTCTTGTATTGATGGATTAAGCCATGTTTCAAACAGACAGAGGATGTCAAAGGAATAAACGTCAATAAGGGCATGCAGGTGAGCTATTTTGTTATTGATGCTACGAATATTAAGATGAGCTATCAGGAGAGAGTTGGGGGGCTTGGTAAGTGTCTGTGTGATTGAATTTGTTGGTGTATCAGGCTGTGTAGCTGTGATAGTGGTAGGACCTGGGTTAGGGTGTATATCACCATCTAACAGAGAGTGGACCTGAACTTTTAGGATGAGTTGTAGAAGTTTAAAAATTAGGTTCTTATTTTTTCTAGCTAGTGGGTTAAATTGAGAGATGTGATGGAGTCTATGAAATATGGCTGCTGAGTACTTAGCTGAGCTGGGGAGGTTGCTAACACTATGAGTGGAGCTGGGGGTAAGGACAGAGGTGTGTGTGATGTGGGTATGCAGTCCTAGGAATCTATGGTGTTCGTAGAGAGTAAGTAGATAGGGAATGATAAGTATAATTAGGAGTAGTAATAAAGGTAAGGGTTTACAGGATCCTTGAGCCATTTGTTTAGGTTAAGGTAGTTAAATGTAGGGATATTTGTGGATAGAGTGGTCGGGTAATGGAGAAAGGTAAATGAGTGATGGTTCTTTAAGGGGGAGGAGATAGGGGTAAAGTGAGAATATAATAGAGGTATTAGCACTTTAAGGGGAGGAGTTAGAGGTTGTCCTAATGCATAGGGGTGTGGCAGTTAGAGTATAAGTTTGCCTGATAGGATAACAAAGAACCAGACAGCAAACCCAGCTAACCTCAGTATGTGTAGGAAAATAATCCCAGCTTGGATAACAAACTTACAATACTATGCATTGCCAGTGAGGCATTGGAAATGAAAATATTGTGTGTGGGGACATGCATGCTGCTAACTATGGAGGGTGTGTGTGTGAAATGCCCCAGTTGCTACATACTGGTGGCTAGAGAATACTCAGGCTTGAACCCTGTACCTTGGGTGCAGGTAGTAATGGCCTGAATTCCCTACCCCCCACCATTTTTAAAAGGTTTGCAGATTTTTGCATCATATTTGTTCCATTCCTCATAAAACCTGTGGTTTTTGTATGTTTGTTGTTCCTGGCACCATCTGTAGTGCAGTGGTGTACTGGTAGCATTGTTGCCTGATAGCTACAGGTTCTCTGGTTTGATTCTTGGCTGTTGTGCTTTCTGTGTGGAGTCTGCATATCTTCCCATCTTGCAAAGACATGTGTCTTGAGTGTTTCTCCCTGCTTTGCTGAAAATTGGCTTTTGTTCCAAGTCAGACTTTCCTGGTTAACAAATGTTAAATAAAAATAACAGGCATTTGAATTTCAGACTTCATATTCTTCAGAAAGTAAATGACCTTTTACTTTTAACAATTTTCTAAGTTTATGACATGAATATTTGAAATTTGTCCTTATTTGTGGGACTGTATTCCCCCATTATTGGCTCTGTCCAGGTTTTTTGTGCTAAGGTTAAGAGGTATGATGAGAACTGAATTCACTGAATATGTTTGGGGGCTGTATTCCCCCCATTATTGGCTTTGTTCAGGTGTTTTGTGCTAAGAGGTTGACAGCTATGGTGATAACTGAATTCACTAAATGGTAGTCATTTAAGTGTCTGGCTTCCTCTCTTTCACAAAACAGATGATTTGGCATAGTGGTATGTTTTTCTGACTATTTTGCACAGAGTTCCCCTGGGTTCAAGACTTGGCAGTGAAATGTATGGTGGTAACAATGCATTCTATTGTAGCAACTTTCCAACATTATACAAGCAATGTTTAAAATGTGTCCCTGGTTTTGGGGCTTTTGTCCCTCCCCCAATAAATTTTGGCTTTTTCCAGATTTCTTGTGCTGCAAAGTTCAGAGCTACAGCGGTGTGTCAAGTAGATTTTACAAGGAGCTGAAAGCTGCATTGGAACAAAAGTTTAGTACTGCTTACGGTGAGTCAGCTTGCATTGTTAATAACACAACAGGTAGTGTACTTGCTTTTGATGCAGAAGGCTGTGGGTTCTACTCCCACAATAAATAAATGCATTGCTGATACTAGACTGTGTTGTAAATGGGGTGGATGCTGCAGTCCTTTTTGGCAAAGATACCTAGTAACTATGCACCTGTTATCAGTTTGCCATCCATGTCCTTCTGCGATATTACTAGCTTATCATTTTTTTAATGCAACATGGGCAATTTATTCTTCAAGGGCAACAACCACTTTATTTGTAGATGAAACAATGACATATAAAATTGTTTGCTAGCAGCAACCTCTTCATTAGTTACAGTTTTCTGTAATGTGGAATTTAGATGACTTTTACTTTTTCAGAGGTTGTGCATATTTACTGATACTGGTGGACTGTAGAAGTTGTAGACTTTTATGATGGAAATGTAAGTTTGAGCAGATTTTATGATGGAAATGTTCTGAATTGGGCAGTTTTGTCATTATTGGTGCATGCATTTAGTTTCATTGTTTACTGGAAAAATGCTCAAAACAATAAATTTAAAATGCCCTCTAACAACTGTACTGTATTGTACAAGGAATATAATTTAATGCAATCAGGAAGGTGTATCAAAGAGCATGTGTATGTTTCATGTTCAAGGGGCCTATGATTTGAAAACAGCCCAAAGTTAATCTGTATCTGCCACAGGCAAAATATATTCTTTGAATGTGGGTTTCAAAGCTGTTTCAATGAATGTGAGTTTCAAGGGCAGAGAAGTTTTAATGCTAAGTCTATTGTCATTGTGAGACTGCATTGCTTTGTTTAGCAGATATCTATATGGGTTTGTGCTGTAAAATGCAAAATAAAACTTTCAAATGAAATCCAAATCATCACAGAAGTAAAGCAGTATGCACATTACAGTGTTTATGGTAAATGGGGTGAAATAACCAAGGAATGGGACATTGGAATGACTGCATGTTGGAGGTTCCATTCAACCATGATTTTGTGAGGGGGGAAAGGCAGCAAACTCAGACAGCCCCAGCTGAACTATACCTTTCAACTGTCCAGATTTTTGCAGAATGAATAGATTTTTGCTTCTTATTTTTGGTTTGTTCCTCATAAAATTTGTGGTTTTCTGGCAAATCATTTAGGAATGAAGTCACTAAATAATGACAGACATTCAGTTTCAGATGTTATAACTTTCAGAAAAATGCATGCTAAAGCAAGACCTGTTATTCTATCAACTGTCTTAAGTTTATACAAGTGCAATTTTTAGTACTGTTTGTATGTTCCCCCAATGTATTTATTTGGCCTTGTCCAGATTTCCTGCATTAAGAGGTTGAGAGGTATGTGCAAATAAATTGCTTTATAGAATTAGGAATATCTAAACCTCTCAACTGTCCCCATTGTTGGCTCAAAATGTTGCTCTCCCCCTAATAACCCCTCTGCAAAATGACAATTCTGCAAGAAAACATGGAGGGTTTACAATTATAAGTAACTGTAATGATCAGAGTTATAGATTACTTTTCTTTCAGAAATGCATGTAGATGCTCTTATTTTGTCTGCTGCTCAAGTTAACAGTATTAATATTAAAAAGGTGGCCTTCTTTGACAGGTTTCCAGCTGTATTGTGTGGCAATTTTATATTTTTGCATCACAAATTTTGTCTGTTTTTCATAAAATTGTGGTTTTCTGCCAAATTAGTGGCAAATCATTAAAGATTGAAGTTTGAAAATAATGGCAAACATTTGAGTTTCAAATTTCATACCCTTCAGAAATGTCATACTAATGCAAGACCTACTACTATTATATTATCTTTCTAAGTTTATAAGAGCAATATTTAAACAGTGCCCTTATTTTTGGGCCTATGTCCCACTTCTATGTATGGCTTTGTCCAGATTTCTTGCTCTGAGGTTGAGAGTTATGAGTGTCAGACCCATTACCATCAGCCAGAGACATTTCAAATTGTGACGTACTTGTTGCTCCCCACTCCCCCATGTAGTGACTCTGGATGTGTCCAAGCAAGGCAAGGAGCAGTTATGCAGTATAAGTGTGCAGAGTACTCCCCCATCCAAGGTAGACACAAGTACAACAGCGGCTTTTCATCTCTCCTTGATTTTGCAGAATGTTCTGGTTTTCTGTCATATTTTTTATACTGTGGATTTATGCTTCTTATTATTCAGAAAATGCATGCTGTCT
>NC_056731.1:1316924399-1317049399 GCF_019279795.1 Protopterus annectens | reverse complement strand
AGCACACATACTGGGCAATTATCATGTGTGTACTTCATGGATTCTAAGGAGCAATAACGATAAAGTATAAACTAGGATCGTGATTTCATAAGATTATGTTGAAGTAAGTGCTGTAGTGCTGTATTCATTGCATGTCTGTTCTAATGTCACCAAAGTCACTTGTTACATAATGTGCCCAGGTCCTCTGCAGGCACAGCTTTTGGGTTCTACTCTCATGCCTGCCAACTAAGACATGATGGGTGTCTAGTCTACTTAATGTACACAAACATATCTCTCAAGTGTCATGATTTTTTGTAATGTAATGACAACTACCCAATCTGGCTGGTCCATGATTAAGAGATAAATGATTACCTGGAATGCACTGTATGTGCAAATCTGTTTACAGAACACATTGGTAGTTATGTACGTGCAAATTATGTGAAACAGTTCTGGTGTAGTTGTGTAACTGCATTTGTTAGTGCTTGGCCCACGCTGTCCCATGCTAACAGCTTGAGAGGTATTTACATGTTACATCATCTGTAGAAGAATTTGAGTCACTGTACTCACAACTGACACTGCGCACCTGCAGAAGTGTATATTAGCAGTCTGTGTATTAATATCATTTGCAACTTCACTAATGGTATCTTTTTCTCTCTCTCCCCACCCCTTATTTTCTTTAATTTGTTAATGTTATTTATTATTATGTTTTGATATTAATATATTATGTTTAACTGTTTTGTTGTTGTTATGGGTTATTCCATACTGGTTTGCTGTTAACACACTTACCTTTATGTTACTTATTATTGTGTACCTCATAATATACCTTAATATGTATTTGGATTAATCAGTATTATGTTCCATTATGTTAATACTAACATTGGTTTGGTTACTACTAACCTTAACTTATCTTTATATCTAATATACTACAGAGTGACAAGGTAGACTAGTTCCAGGTGATATACCTACCCTGGCTCCTCCGGCCATGGCACCTGGGCCCAACATATCTAGGACCGAGCTGGGTAGTGACTCCTCTGCAGCCCCTGCACTACCTGTGGCATGAGGTAGTTCCATCCCACAGGACCAGACTTGTCCCCGCTCTGGAACCGGTGGTGTAGGGGGTGTTGTCATAAGCAATGAACTGCCAGGTTTGGTGCACACTATTGTGTTCCCTTGTTTTGGACGCCACCTGCACTAGAACAGGAACACCAGAACAGCTAGTGTGCACACCGTGGGTTAGCAATACAAACACCTTAAAAAATAAGCTTTAACAAAATTTCACATACAAGCAGATAGAGGGGGTTATCTTTCAGAATATCCCTGGATTTCTTCTTTGGAGAGGTATGTTCCTCAGTCTAAATGGAGCTGTAGAAGAGGGACACTTAAGAGAAAAATACCCAGGTGAGCTGAAAATTACAGAGAAGTACTTTAATATAGAGGCATGGGAGAACTGAGAGAGACAGTATTATGATAGGCTGTAGAGATCCAATTACATGTGATAAGTACAGCACAAAAAAAATAGGGAAAGGCAGTTCAGAAAGGAAATATGAGAGCAGTTCCAGGGAGAAATAAAAGCATTAGATGGAAGCAGTACAGTTAAATGCAATTCAACAGGCAATGGGTATATATGTAAAAATGAGTTGCTCTAGGAGAACTAACAACAGCAGGAACTTATTCACTATACAGTAAACATATACAAACACAAGTTGCTCTATAAGAACTGACAACCGCAGCTTATTCACTTTACAGATAACAGATTACAGCAGGAGCTAATGCATTTTATGACCAGAAGTGACCACAGCGCAAGTATTGCATACATAAGGCAGTAGTGTAGAAAATATTCTGTATACTTCCCTTTGAGCACACCAGTTGCAAGAGCTAGTCAGGGGAACAACACATTAAGTGTTTGGTGGTACTGTGTTTAGATCTTGTATGTATTGGGGCTATTTGTATTTTTCAAACTTCTGTTATATTAACAGGGGTGGTCAGACTATATGGGAGGAAGGCACTGCTGGACACGGTCTAAGCATTATATGCCAGTAAAAATATGGTACACTATTAAATTGTATTGTAAGAATCAGTTAAGTCAGGTAGCAAAGCAGAAATGCTGAATACTGAACAGGAGCAGAGACTAAACACATAAAACTCCCACGCACATTTAAGAGTGAGCTTAGATGAGCAGGCTCTGACCATGGAGGGTGTGGGTAAGGATATAGTACACTGATAAGGGTTTATCACACAGGAGCATGTGCATTATCACATTTAAATGCTCATACACATTAGGAAAGCAAACTAATTAGGGAAGTACTTTACAAAAAAAAAGCACCAAACCAGGCATGTCCAAGGGTCAGCTTCCGGTGATTTCTCCTGTCCACCTGGTGAATCTGGGCATACTGGGGCAATGCAGAAATTGGCTCATGTACACAGACAACCCCTCTCCTCCTACCATCCAACATTACAACCTGCGAGAGATGCACTTACATAGCCAAACTGGAAGCAAAGCTCTCTCCACCCAAGACTGTGCTAGACAGTCAAGAGGAGAAGGTTAGCACCCGCACTACACCTCAAGCAACACAAAGCCCTGCTAAACCCACACCACCACCACCCTCACATAGCAACACTAAACCCTCATATGTGGAGGCCCTTAACAGTAACCTGGCCAAGCAACAAGGACCTCTGAAGCTGAAACGCAAACACAAATCACAACCAAAGTGTCACATAGCTCACAACACCAGTGTGCCACCCAAAACAGCCCCTAAGACAAGACAACGTACCCAACACTTTAGTCATAGGTGACTCTATAGTCAGGCACACTGATGTCCTACTCACCAGGCTGAACAAGGAGAAAATTATAGTCAGCTGCCTGTCGGATGCCAGGATCCGCAACATAAAGCATGCACTCAAGTCACTCCACAACAAGTACAAATATGACTCTGTCATTGTCCATGTTGGTGTGAATGACTTGAGACTTACCTCCCTGTACTACATGAAAAGAGACATGGAAGGCTTCTCAGATCATGTGCACCAGCAAGTATGACTCTAGCCCTGAGTAGCATCCTGCCTTCGACTAGAATGATACCACAGTTTAAGGACAAAATGATTGACTTCAACAATTGGCTAAGCTGCTGGTGTCATTCAAAGGGGATCCAGTATCTGTCTGCCTGGGACGACATGATCGACAGATCATGATGTTTTGCCAGAGATGGTCTGCACCTGTTGCCTCTGGGATTCAGGTTACTGGCTAAGGCTCTTGCCACCCCTATAGTGCCTATTTTAGGCAAAGTTCAAAGGACAAAACCACCACCGTAACAGGTACAAGCATGCAAAATCTGAAGGTAATGCTACTCAATGCTAAAAGTCTAAACTTCAAAATACACTCTCACGAGGCACTCCTAAAAATGGAGAACATTGATATCAGTGCAGTAACTAGACCTGGTTCAAAGCTCCAGAGATCACCCCTGCAATACCAGGCTACAACTCTTACCACACTTTTTGGCCACCAAACCAGGACAGACACACTAAAGGTGGAGGTATATTCACACCACCAGGCTAGTTTCCCAACACAATGTGTCTGAAATTCTCCAGGTACAACTAACACTAGGTAAGACTGCAATCTAAATTGTAGCTTGCTATAGATCCTCCAGCATGCCCCAAGATTTTCACTACACCTTTCTAAACATACTGGAAAATATTAAGAAACAACCAAACACCCTAATACTGGGTGATTTCAACTACCCTGCCATTAACTGAGAAAACTACTCATGTACCAACACCTTTGCCCAAAGGTTCTTGGAATTTATAAATTCCAATGCCCTGGATCATCTAATCCATAGTCCCACCAGGGGATCCAATATCCTAGGCCTGGTCATTACCAACATGGGAAATTGATGCTCCACACCTATGGTCACCCGCTCTTTGGTCAGGTCTGACCATAAGCTAATCACCCTTGACATCCACATCCCTCTCCCATCCCCCAGTAAAGAAACATCCGTAAAAAACTTCTCCAAAGCCAACTTCATGCTACTCAAGTCAGAAGTGACAAACTTCAAGACACCCATGCAGATGGGAACTGAAAGCTCGATTGCTTAATCCTACACTAAGGCACTGTACGAGCACATCCACTCATGCATGAATCTTGCCATCCCAAATAGAACCAAGATGCTCTCTTCCAAAAAAGGAAGCCGATCTGGTGGTCTCCTGCCATAAACAAACTTTAAAACAAAAGGAATAAACTGTTGCAGAAAAGAGGAAAATCCCAGGATGTAAAAAACTCCTTTACCAGCCTCAGTAAGAAGCTGAGAGCCCTCATAAAAATCCTCTAAAGCTAGTTACAAAAATAAAATTGCCAAAGATTCCAAAGAAAACCATAAGGCATTTTATAGCTATGTCAAGAATCTAAATGACAATGCTCAGATCTGCTCTGAGCTACAACAGAATGGCATTAAATATACTGATCTCAAGGATATTGCCAATAACCTGGCAGATCGATAAAGTGCCAACTTCACCACCCTTTCACCCACTAAAGGGCCCATCTCAATACTGAAGGATTGCCAAATTCCCATAACTACTGCCACACAGGTAAAAAATGCACTCTCCAAAGCTAAGAATACAGCATCCATGGGACCAGATGACATCCCGGGCTGTGTACTACATGAACTACAAAATGAACTGGCACCTCACCTAAGTGTCATGTTTAATCATAGCCTCACCTCAGACTTCATGCCCACTGAGTGGTGCACAGCTACAGTTATCTCACTCCACAAGGGGGGATCCACCTTGGATCCTGGGAACTACCGCTCCATCAGTCTGATGCACCTGATCTGCAAGGCCATGGAATGTATTATCATGGAACTTATAAACAAAGACATTGGCAACCTTCAAATACTGGACCCCACCCAGTTTGAGTTTGTGAAGGGCCAATCTTGTCTCCTGAACCTGATTGACTTCTTTGAATCAGTCTCCAGAGCTGTGGTTCACTCAGCATATCTGGGTAGATGACATGAGACAGAGTATAGCTGGAGTTTGTTTGGCCAGTCTTGTCTCCTGAACCTGATTGACTTCTTTGAATCAGTCTCCAGAGCTGTGGTTCACTCAGCATATCTGGACCTCGCCAAGGTCTTCGACACCATCCCCCACTCTGGAATCATAGATAAACTTACAAAGCTGGGCATTAATCCCTACGTCACTCGATGGGTTGCCAACTGGCTTATTAACAGAATCCATACTGTAGAAGTAGCTGAATCCAAATCCAGCTCCAGACAAGTGACAAGTGGAGTACCTCAGGGTTCAGTCCTGGGACGGCTCTTGTTTGGCATATACTTCTCTGAAGTACAGGCCAACACTAAGGGACTCTGGCTAAGAAAGTTCGCAGATGATTGCAAACTGGGAGCCATTACTGAATCCCCAAATGATGGGGATATTCTACAAAAGGGCCTTACAGAAACAGATGCTTGGTGTCAGAGCCATGGGCTCAAGATCAATGCCAAGAAATGTATTTTGAGAAAAAACATGTACCCATGAATTACCACATAGGTGGCAGTACACTAAACACCGAATATGTGATAAGAGACTTAGGGACACAGATGGACAATGGTCTCACCTTTGATAACCACATTGCCAAAACAGTCAGGAAATCCTTATATGTGGCACACCTCATCACTAAGGGCTTTTCATCCAGAAAAAAGGTGGTCATTTTCCCACTGTACTCATCCCTCATTAGAACCATTATAGAATACAATACCCCATTTGGTATGTACCTCTCAAGACATCTGCAACAACTAGAAAGGCCACAGAAATACTCCACTAAAAGAATCACAGGCCTAAAGCAGGTGCCCTATACTGACTCTCTAAACAAACTCCAGCTATACTCTGTCTCATGTCATCTACTCAGAGGCGTTCTCTGCTTAACATACAAGGCCATGTCAAACCCAGAGATGTTGGACATGCTACACTTAAAGAAATCCCAATGCCTCAGAGCTACACGCTCCAGGGATCTAAACCTTGTCATCACAATGAACAAAACATGCTGGAGGGATAGGTTCCTGTCCCAGAGACTCCCCAGACTCTGGAATGGACTGCCCATACATGTCAAGCAGAGCACCTCATTGCCCCTCTTCAAAAGGAACCTTGACGATTGGATGGGAGACAGGAAATTCACCCTGGGGATCACATCAGTTTCCCTGCTAGACAGGGTTCCAGGGAAGTAAATATTGTGTGAAGAAATAGCCTGGGAATTGTTATGGCTAGGCTTGTATAGGCCCTAGGGCCGATAGCCTAGTACCAACCTATGAACCTATGAACCTATAAGTTCTGACCAGGTTGTGCACAGGTAGAGAGTTTCCACGCTGTTTAGCAAGTACCACAGGGATGGGAATTTCAGGCAAAAAAACAATTAGCAAGCTTGCAATTGTAATTAAATAGCTAAAACAGACAGGGATACAACAAAGGTAGAGCAAGTCAGGCACAGAGCAAACAATGAGACCTGGCAACAGTAACCATGTTAAAAAAGGCAAACAGCTGGCTAGGGGATCCAGTCAGTATGAGACTTTCTTCAGACAGCAACCGATTTGCCAAACAATTTATATATCTGCATATATCAACAGAGGATTATTGTACTCTGTCAGGTATGTAACCTTTTTGTTTACAAAATGATGCATATGTGTGAATATGCATAGGGGGAATAAGGATTACAGCATTAAGCCTTTCTTAGAACTGTAATGATGACATGTTCTTGACCTCCAGATTTGTTACACCTATAGAGGATGTACAGTACATCAAGTTGTAGAAATCAACAACTAAAACTTAGAAAACAATGAACAGAGTGATAGTGGAAATACCGGCACTTACACAAGCCACTTATGAACCAAACGTTTATTGTAAGCGCCTTCGAAGGTGCCAATACCCCAACTTCTTCAGACAAATTATACAAAGTAGAGCCTCCTCTCTCTCTCTCTCTCTCTATATATATATATATATATATATATATATATATATATATATATATATATATATATATATATATATATATATATATATACCATCAATTAAATATTAAATTGAATAATTACTAAGCCACTTATTCAATTACAATATATAAAGGCTCCATGGCATATTCAGTTAAAACAATTCTCCTGATATATGTAAAAAACTTTTTTTATATATATGAATATGTAAAAAAACTTTTTATATATATGAATATGTAAAAAAACTTTTTTTATATATATGAAAGCTTGTTGGAAAGGTTTTAAAAGTTATCAGGAGAATAGTTTTAACTGAATATGCCATGGAGCCTTTATATACTGTAATTGAAATTCAAAAGCGCTTACAATAAAAGTTTGGTTCATAAGTGGCTCGTGTAAGTGACAGTACATCAAGTCAATGTAGCACACTGGTCTCATGGGAATGTCCCTGTATAGTGGTTGTAATACCACACTGCTATTTGTTTGGCACTGTTGTTTTGGCATAATATCAGGGGAGTTGCTCCTAGGGGACACACTACAATGGGCTCCTGTGTTGGGGGTGTGATCATACAACAGTATCTGTCATGGCACACAGGAATAGCTGACTATTGCTAATATCTTAGTTGTACCCACATGGTTAGTATGTTTGTACACTGTGGAATATAACATGTTTAATCAAGCAGTGGATAATGTCAGCCATTCTGTTCTTGCTGTATCTTTACATAGTGTACTTCCAAATATGTGATCCTGACATATGTGCCCATTTTGTTGTCTTTCAGGAAACATGTATGTCAGATGACATGCCCCTTTTATGGATGCTGAGAATGATATCATCCTGGAAGGCCTCTGTCAACACCATGAACTCCTACTATCCAGGGGGAAACAAAAAAAGGGAACAGTGGGCAGCAATGTGGCCTGACCTTGTCCGTGATGTGAACACCACAGGTCATCAGAACAGGACATATGAGCAGGTTCAATACTGTGCCATGGATATGATTAATGCTGCATACAGAAGAGCAGCAGATGTGGCCAGGGATTGTGGTGTCACTGGTGGAGGACCTGCAGCTAAACAACCACTATCAGCCACAGAGGAATTCCTAGCAAACCTAGGGACACACAACAGCTTCCAGCCATCCATCATACCATATATCGTGGATGTGGGTGCCATGGTTTCCATGCCAGAGGAGCATCCAGGTAGGCTTCATTCAATCAGCATTGGAATACTGTAGGATTCAGTGTGTCAGGGTGTAGAGACATTTACATGGGTGTCAGGTGGTAGTTCTTGGGGGGTTAACTGCAGTTTGAATCTCATGCTCAGATTGTGACCAACATATCAATTAACAAACTAACTACTCTAAATGTGAGATATATGGACTCATTACCCTCTTATAGTGCAACATGTGGTGGTGTTTACTTTATCTCTCACTCAACTTTCCACAGTTCCCTCAGGAATCGGACAAGGCTGTGGTCCTGTTCCTGGTTAGCACAACACTGTTTTGTTACAGATGTAGATTTACTTCAATGGGTTTCCTAAAATGTCATCCCAGGCCTGATGGCTGGATTGCTGCACTATTGGCATGATTGCCAACTGCACAGATATCTTCTGACTGTACACAGTTGAGAGTTATACCTATGCCTTGTAGGTGTGACAACACTGACAGATGTGACAGTATTGTCAGGACATTACAGATTGCCATATGTGTCCTACTATATGAGGTTGGGGGTTAAACATGTCTGTAGTAGTGAAAACAGTCTGCACAGCTTTACATATATTGCAACATAGTACTGCAGATCATAATAATGCAGGTATTAATGTACTGTTTTTCCCTTTCTTAACACAGGTGGCAAGGGAGGTTAGTGTCTGTCCCCGACACAACCTGATGTCAGTGTCTCTTTAGACGCTGATGATGATGGTGGCCTAATTGAGGCAAAGTTGAGGGTTTCAGGGGCTGAATCTGGTCCAGAGGTTTACATGCCTCTTCTGCCTTTATTTTCACCACACACAGTCAGTATGCCTACACATACCCAATCCCCGGAGGCCAGAGATACTGGACAGTCAGAGGGTTTGGACATTGAACAGGAAAGTGTGGCAACTATGGCTCCAGTGAGTGTAGACATTGGCAATAGCCAGAGAGCTGGTGAGGTGCCACACAAGCAGACAAAGAGGGGCACTTATAGAGGGCCTGCTGTCCTTCCATCACCTGTCACAGGTGTCTCATCATGGGTCACTCGGCATATGTTTTGGGCCATCATGGAGGCACAGGCATGTTCCAAAAGGTACTCCAAATGAATGCTCAGGGTTATGGATGTAGCACAATGTGAAATGTGTGATTGTCTCCACCACATTGGTGATACCTTGGATTGGTTCACTAATGCAGTGGAAAGAAGGAGGTCTGAGACAGATCTCAGGATGTCTGTCTTGGAATGCACATTGTCTGTGATAGAACATCTGGCTTGAGTTGAGCACTGGACATAAGTCAGCAACTCTACTGAGAGTCCACGTGGCCATGTTCAGTCACACTCCCATAGTGGCAGTACATCCAGCGCACTAGAGGGGAGTGTGTTGTCTACACCAAGACATGGCATCCCCATGGGCTTATGGTCCTGGGTGTTCTCATGGAGGACATGGTCCCAGCAGACAGCAGTCACCGTCAGGTACTATAGCACCACTTCTGACCTTGGCCATGCTGGTGCCAGTACAACTCCTGACAGAGCCAGTTCCTGTGTTTGGGAGTGGAGATAGTGAACTGTCAGCTCTACCATGCATGGTTCACAGCTGTCCAACATACACACATGTATGGTTAGCATTAAACCTGACTGTGTTCATGCACATACTCACACACCACTGTCAAAATCAGGTCACCTACAGACACCCACAGCACTTTTCCATGGTTCATCTTGACTGCATCCCCTCCTGACTCACACACATGCTTTCAACCTATTGGGTCTGCATAGGTCTCCTGCACTCCCACACAACACCCTGTGCAAGCCACGATACCTATGCTACATCCCTGTCATACTCGTCATGGATGCAGGGAAATGAAGCTATGTGTCTGATGCACAAGTTGACTATATAAATTAATATGTATTTGTGTAATGCAATGTTTCTTTGCCATGCCACTTTTACTGGTCACTGACAGATGCTGTATGCTGACATTTGTAATGAGTAAGCCACATAATTTTGTGTACCTAATGTTGTATGATGCTGTAATGGCTGTATACTTACACAATGAAAGGTGTATCACAGATCTGTTTTTGGTTCAGTTGCAGGTATCTGTAGGGGACACCTATGGATACACAGCAGCAATAAACTCAAAGACATCACAGCACAGGATGGAACATCAGCACGGAAGACATATGTCTCGAGCAAGGTGCAGTGGTGTAGGTGCATGGCTCCATAGGGTCATTTGTGTATAACAGGCTATAGTGTCATGCAACCTATTCATGCATCCCTCATCTATGATATGGTCTGATACACTTGATAAGTGTCACCAGGCTTTCTGGACCTAAAACATCTACAAGCTGTGGTGATGGAGGTGGCCCATCTATAAATTTCCTGCATCCATTACAGACATTTTTCCTACACCAGTTATGATTGTTTTGTTCTGCATCCTATTGTATAACTTGCATATGATGTGTGTTACAACACTTGAGTGCTTCACATGCATGGGGAGCCTGTGGCATATAGGGTTTAGTGCCTGTGTTACATACCTGTCACTACAGCATGTACTATTTATACCACAGTGACAGTGTAGGTGTGTAGAATAGATAATACAGGTACATATTGGGATCTGACACCTCCATGTATGGCAGCCATACACATCCCCTCCAAAGCATGTTGGAGATAGACTACACATGTATGCTCTTGACACAGACTGAATCAGACATGTTATCTGCAATGTGTATTGGTTTACCATGGAATCTGTGTGCTACAGTTGTAAGATATGCCTGTGTAGTTGCATAGCAAAGGTGCAATTGCACTCACTGATAGGTGTGATGAGTGCCAAATACAGTACGGCAATGATAGTCATACCTTTCTAGCTAGGTTGTACAAACTTGAATGGATCCTCACATCTTAATGACCAGTGAAAGTCAAAGGCTACATTACTCTCTATGTCCATAAGTCCATGGGTATTGGTTCAACTGTGTGCGGTGTGCAGACACTACTATATTTTCCAGGGGTGGATGACATCCAAATGGATAGTTTTGTGTGGTCCTTGGCGTTTACTATTTGTCAGTGGCTCTGCTAAGAACTGAATGTGTGTCTCAGGCCATCTTGGATAACTGATGGTTCTGTGTGGAATTCAGTGACAGCTCCTAATATACAATTATCTGCTAATGTAGTCAGTCAGAGGTCACTGACAGTGGCCGCGACTGCAGAGAAGGGAATGGCTCCCAGGAGTACTCTATTAATGATGTCTGAGGGAAGTCCACTGTTGGCTGGCATCATTGTAGCATAGGTCTGCCAATGCTATCTTCCCAGAGTATGATATTAAGACACTTGGCTATCCACCAGTTGACATACCACTCTGTAAATAACCTGTGCAGTTTCCAACAATGGCTGCTGGCCTAATATTGTCAAACACCTTGTCAGGCCATGGTAGGTGGAGTGAGTCATATTCCCGTCATCAATTGCATACTGTAAAACTCAATGAAGTCCACCAGTTAGGGTAGGTAAGCATGATCTGCCCTTCAGCAAAACAAACTGTGTATGGTCCAGTGTCAGTAGGTGTATGGCATTGTTACTTGAGAAATTACAAGAGAAATCTTGACCAATGGATGGGAGATCGCAGATATACCCCAGGGATTACCTCAGTGTCACTGCTCGACAACAAAATAAGGGCAATAATGGGTATAGTTCCTGGCGTGAGCCAAGTGAGGGGTGCTAACTAAAAAGCTATAGACTGAAATGCCCTCGGCAGTATAGGGCTGGTGAACCTATGAACCTACCTAACAAACTGATTGTATCCATGTCAATTCCTTTCATGGCTTTACAAATGAGATGACTGAGAGACCTGGGGACACTGCTTGGCACTACATGTTAGTTGTCCTCTGTGCAACTAAGTATTGCAGATATTTCCATCATGTTCCAAGTAAAGAGTCATCCAAGGTGTATGTTCAGAGCACAGACAAACATTGGAGGGAAGCGTGATATGTATACCCTGTGAAAGTAAGGTGGGAGGTTTTACACAGATATTCTGCAGTTGGACACTACTCAAGTGGTGTGCACTGCAAGGACACAATTACCTTCTGAAGAATGCAGAAAGCAGGGGAGTCCCTGAATTCCAGTTGCCTGTCTACTACTACTGCTGGTCTCACCACAACCACTCTGTCATGGGATACCATGTTCTGATACTTTTTCTTTCATCACACGCAAAATGTTACTTTGAAGCTCATGATGAGTAGCAGGACACAGCCTGTTTGTTCATCCATATGGTTGTTCCACATCATGAAAGGTTCTGTTGGCTTAACATACCCTCCTCCAGGTAGATGCCTTGATTAGCAACCTGAACAATTAGTTGGCTTTTTCATGAATTATGCCTTTTGTACCATGGTTGGTTGTAAGTCACTAGGGAAGTAACCAGCTGGTGATTAGGAGCAAAGCTGCAGTGTCATAAAATAATGTGCAATGTCCTGTGACATAGATGTCCAGGCTTTCTGAAACATGGAGCACATCATCAGTGATCCATCTTAGGTAACACTTTCATAGCACTTCATGCATCCTGCCCTTTCACAGAGTAATTTTTAATATCTTCATGACAGGGCTGCGAGGCATACTACACAGGACTGGCCACATTTTCCCAAAGTGAGTCCACTTGTCACATGTCCTAGTTATGTAATATTGTACAGTTATGTAGCTGGAACACATGTCTGTGTTCCCACATCATGTCACACAGCAAACAGTTTGCTGTGTGTTTGCTTGACAGGCATTGAATGTTTGCAAGGGCAATATAATGTCAGCAAAATTGAGCAAGTCTTCTGTACATGCACTGGCATCCACATCTTCACTGCATGGCATGCCTACAAACACTGTGTTTCAGGCTGTCAAACCCAAGGGTGGTGTGGCAGCATGACCCTAACTTTGCAGGACTTGCAGAGTGTCACATTTGTAGGCATGGCACTGCAACCATGTCTAATGACACATTTATGGTCAATCCAAGGTCCACATGGCTGGCAAAGCATTGTATGGCACACTGCCAGGTGCTGTGTTACCTTAGGGGAACCTACATAAAGGTGACATGTTACATTTTACCATCTTTCATGACACTGCCTAATGATGACATGCTGTGATGTACACACAAGCATGACTGTATTGCTAATGGCACTATCAATGAGTACTGATAACATGTGGAAAGTGTACCCATCCCTCTACTCCTGTGCCACACAAACACAACGTGTGACAAAGGTGACTGTACTTCAAACCTTGATTGCATGGTGTCTCACACAGCAGTCAGTACATATGGCAATGAGCATTTTGCCAACATGCATAACTCACCTCATGCACCACCCACACCAACAACACACATAACTGCATGTGTGTAGTTCCTTACCAGACACATTCCCAAATAACAGGCACCGCAGAAAACCTACCTCTGTACAGCACAGTACACATAATAGTGCAGGCACCTCTGGTCTCAACAGTCACATACCTGAGGCATGACACAAAAGCAGATCTATTTTTCATAGGTGAGTACATCTTGAGATACATTGATGTTCGTGTCACCAGGCTACATATGGGAAATATTACAGTTAGCTGTGTGTGGGTTGCGTGGGTTGACATGATACACCATACCACACATTGCTGCAACTCAAGGAATATCAGGTGACATAATGTTGGCATCACATTTCCTGCAGGTGTGTACAACTAGGGACATACTTCACTGGACTATATGCAGACTCATGACTGAGCTTACACACTCTGTGCTTCTTGTTGGTATGCCCATAGCTTTCATTTGCATTTGACCCTCACCTAGGATGATGGCTCAATACACACAGAACATGAGGGACTTAAATAATTGCCTTAGTGTGTGATGTCATTTTAAGGGGATCCACTACATGTCTGCCTGAATTGATTTGCTCAACAGACATCAGTGTTTTGCCAGAGATGGTTTTCATTGCTCTCCCCTGAGATTTTGAGTACTGGTCAAGGCTGCTGAAACCCCCAAAGTGCATCTTATAGGCACTATCTAGAGGGAAAACTTTCCAATGAGAACGGTATATTCAGACAACATCACGGTTATGCTGCACTGCAGTTGCTAATCACTGCTGGAAGGGCATGTAATTAAGCCATTTCCAGCTACAGCGCCTGCTCGATGAATCCAGACACCTGTTGTGCTTATTTGCATTTATGTGTGTCTATAAAGGTATATCAGTACATCATGATTTGGGATGATGCTAAGTAACCACTGTGTTGGTTAGTTGTACTGAAGCTCACTTGACCAAAGGCTACTCCACTTCCTTAACTACAATGCCGTGGACCAGTGGAGTGACATCCCCACAAGGGGAGGTGAAGTAGTGCTTCATGTATATCCCAATATGGGTGACCACTGCAGCCCACCACTGTAAGATCCTCCGTGGTGGGATCTGAAAACAGATCAGTCTCATTAAAACTATCAGACCTAAGCACCCCCTTGCAGACAATACAGAAATATACTTCAACAAAATAATGTATTACCCCCTATAAGATGGTTTACATAGGGTGATTGCACCTCCTCCCTCAGATGGGATGGGTAAGTATGCAGAACTCTACATCCATGCATTATGTAAGTAGCAGTACAACTTCATTCACTCGGCAGTACCTGACAGGAGAAACACAAGCTCCTCATGGCACAGCAAACCTGCGTGTTGGAGAACTGCCATTAGGATGCTGTACAATAAGAGATGAACATTGTTGTGTGATAGTTGGGGTGGGTGTGCCTCATATAATGGAGGCACAACCTCAGAGACACAACCTCCTCAGCTAAAATAAGCACATAGTTGTGTGACATCATGTAGAATCAGTATATAACAAAATCAGCCTCCCCCACAAAGCAGAACCACAATGCACAGTGTAGTTACATGTTTAACCTCAGAGGACAGACCCAGATTGTCAGTGAACTCATACATAATGATACCATATATACTGGGTCTGTACTCATAACTAAGCTGTTGTCCCACAGGTTCTGCATGAACTTCACTCCCCTGTCCCAACCACATGTGCCACATGACATTCCTACATGCCCCATACCTTACATATCTACTGAGCAGGTAGCAACTGTCCTCTGTATGGGGTATACACAACATCTATTGGACATGCCTCCATCCCAGGCTGTGTCCTACATGGGATCCACCAATTGGAAGTGGTGTTATCCTCAATGTAGTCATTAACTCCTTGCAATCATACTGTAATCACTGGCTGCATCCAAGCTGACTGGACTACAGCTATTTTCCACCTGCACAGAGGTGGTCTTTCCACCAACCATCAGAACTATAGATCTATTTGCCTGAGTAGCCATATCTGTACACCCATGGGACAAAATCTTCATGGAGCTGATCAGCAAACATATATGTGATATACACACAGTTGACTGTGCACAGTTTGGATGTCTAACAGAGAGATCATGGCTGTTGAACATGGTGGACATGTTCGAGGGAGTCACCAAGGACCTGAATGAGGGGACATCAGGGCATACAACCCCTGGATGTAGCCAAGCCATGTGACTCTATCCCCCACTCAGGAATCACTGACAAAATCACCCACATAGGCATCTATAGTAATATCATTATAGGGGTCACTAAGTGGCTCATTGATGGCACACATACTCAAAATAAGGAAATCTGCTTGCAGTAGCTGATCTGTAAGCAGCAGTGTTTAACAGGGCTCAATCCTGGGTCCTGTACTACTTGGGATCCATTTCACCACAATACAAGTGAATACTGACTGTCTATGGCTGACAATGTTGGTTGATACCTGCAAATTGTGAGCGGTCATAGACTCTGTGAGTTATTTCAATATCCTACAAGAGGGTATCGATGAACAAATGCCTGTTGACATACTACTGGCCATAACCTCCATGCAAATATATATGTAGTATAATTTCCATCGGTAACAGCAATATTCCTGGTAAGCAGCACTTCAGTCTCAGTATGTGATGTATGTACTCATAGGTGATAGACTTGGGCACACAGGCCTGGCTACACAGATTTACACCTAATGTACCTGAGATCACCATGTCTTCCCAGTGGTAAGACAGGAGTCTTGTGTCATAACTGAGGGTACAGTCACCCGAAATTGACATACTCATAACCTCCATGTACTCTTCCCTCTGCATGCCAATATGTGAGTGCAATGGCCATTTGGTACTTTACCTTTCCTAACACTACTGCCAATTGCACACAACACAATGGTCCCTCACAAGACAACTTGACGTCTTCAGTAACTATCCAATGGGCTTCATCTGACATCAGTGGTCATTGTAGTCTGTGGCATATAGACTACTCAGAGGTGATCTCTGCCTTGCATACAGGGCAATGTGTGACCCTGCTTGATTGGATATGCTGCATATCCATAGGTGGCATGGTACATGAATTATTCAATGCAAGGACATTAATCTGGTATGTGACATTAGTAATATATGCTAGTGGGAGAGATCTAGCTAGCAGACTTTTACAAGACCTTTGGAACAGAAACCTGCCTAATGGCAAACAGAGCACCTCGGTGGACCTCATCAGATGCCATCTGTATCATTGACTGGGTGACTGTCATTTCACCACAGGGCTTCAGCCTGTGTTCATTGTGGACAGGGGAAATATGATCATGTAAATAATGGTATAAAATTAGCTAGGATTGTAAGGGTTGTAGGGCCGTTATGCTACTAAACATCAAAGATCCTATAATTTCATAAGCTGATGTAAAATGCCAAGAGTGTGCTTTTCTCTTTAAATGGTTTAATTGTAGAAAATTGGTTTTAACATTTGATTGGCAGTTTGAGTAAATGATTGTATTCAAATATTTTTCTTAACTTTTTGAGACAATTCTGAAGAATATGAAAGAAAGATATGGATCTTTGGAGAAAGTGCTTAGTTGTCCTTTGTTTGTACTTACAGGGTAAATAAATCAACAGTCCGGGTTTTTATTTTGGTTGTGGCTTTTTTGAGTTTCTAAGTTCAAGTATAGGTCTTGTTGGCCGTATTTGTTTTACTTTTTAACCGTAACATACTGCACTATTGGAGAGCTAAGACTGTGATCTAGGAGATTGGCACACCAACTCAGGACTGAATAGTCATGGAGAAATTATTGGGCAAATTACTGGAGTCTATCCAAAGCCTTACGGTGTTATTAAAGAAAGAAAGAACAGAAGGAGTGTTGGTCACTACTTTATCCAGCACACAGGCTGTGCACACACCAATTTCTACAGGAGAGCAAGAAGTGAGCATTGCCATGGGAACTAGCAGAGGGAGAGAATCCAGAAATGACCTAGTGGCATGTTTCAGCATTCCGGAAGTTGAACTAGGAGTAGGTCGTGCAGACAGTAACTTTACGCCTACGTGGAGACAACAGATTTCTGATTTTGAGAGACTATGCATTAAATATCATTCTTTACAATTGGACAATATGTTTTTGGAAAAAATTTTTTTATTAAAACAGGTTCTGAGAGGTTTATGGTTATGTAAGCTACCTATGGGAATCGAAAGTGGCTTGACAGCTTACCGTGAACTCGTCGCCTTATTTGACAAGGCAGGATTGGAAATGTTGGACATCATAATTAAAAATAATGACTGTAAGTTAAAAGTTTTGCAAAGTCAAATTTCAGCTTTAAATCAGACCATTGTTAATGACTTACTTTTTGGGCCAAACCAATCAGTATATAATAAGGTATTAATGGATGCTGAAAACTATGTTAAGAAAAATGTTATTATTAAACAGTGAAAAATATATAGAGACACTGAAGAGTACAAAAATGTAGAAGCTTATCCTAAAGGGGTGGAAGAAAAGCAAAAAGACAGGATGTATGATTCAAATAACATTAATTCAAATACAAGAGGAGCTAAGGAAAGTATGAGCTACAATAAGCATCAAACGGGTGTTCAAAACAATGACAATTTTGATGACAGGGAAGTTTTTTAAAAGAGGGGGTCCAGCTCAGGTGGTCAGAATGTTTGTGGAATCAGACAGGAACACCAGGAATCAGTAAAACAATTCCTTCAACAGGAACCAACAAAACACACAATTTCAAGGGAGATCATGGAGGGGGAGGAATTACAGGAACTGGAACTAGTTGAGGAAACTGTTGAAATAAGTTCCATCAATGACATCAATGACATAGATTTTTTCAATCAGATTGACACATATGAATCCTTAAAATGCCAAGTTATCACAAGGAATGGTTTCACGATATATAATTATAGTGAAATCAGAATAACTGACACACATTTTGACCTTTTATGAAAAGGAATGTCTTTTGTTCCCTGTTTTAGGACTGATGCAGATGACATTTTGGTTAACTTGAAGTTATACACTATGCAGTTGAACCTTATGATGTTTTTTCAGGACAACCAAGAAGTCAATTTAGAAGAACAACTTAGAAGAAAAAGTACTTTCGTACCATCCTAAAACCTTGAAATATCAATGTTTGAGAAAGTCTGTGAGAGAGAAATTAGGAAAGTTCTCAAAGAGAATAAAATAATTGCAAATAATTTGACAATAGATGAGGAAAAAAATTTAAAAACATTGGCAAATGAAAAGAACATCCAGCAATGACTCCAGATAAAGGGAGAGGGGTGGTTATCATGAGTCAAATAGACTACATTGCTAACATGGAAGAAATTTTGAATGACTCCGCAACTTATGAGAGAGTATCCAAACACAAGGTCAATAGGGCCTATGCTTGGATTGACATTATTCTTTCAGAAGCTTTATTTAAAGGAGTTATTAATGAGAAAGAGTTTGATTATTTGTCAGTTAAAAATCCAAAAATACCCCATATTTCTGGGATTTCGAAAACAAACAAAAGCATTACCAATCCACCATTTAGACCTATAGCTGCAGCCAGGGGTTCTAAAACTGAACCTTTGGCAGCATGGATGGACAATAAAGCTGGTCCTTTGACAAAAGAAGTTGAACATATAATTAGAGATTCTTGGCATTGCCTAGAAAGGTTGGGCAGACACAGAAATGGTAGTCAGTATAGTTTTTTGACTATCAATGTAGTCAATTTGTTCATGGTTATCCCAATGATACTAGAATTGAAATGTTTAGAGAGAGTTTAACTTTCATTGATAAAATGGACCAAAATATGGTCCAGGTTCTAATAGAATTCATGGAAATAGTTCTTACTTACAATTTTCTGTTATTCAAATGAGAACTATTCCATCAAAAAGCTGGTGTAACTATGGGAGCCAGATGCGCTCCCATATACCCCAATTTAGTGCTATTAGAATGGGAATAGAAACATGTATTGAACTCTGAATTCAAGGACAAAATTTTGTCCTACAACAGATTTCTGGATGTTATCCTGATTTTGTGGAGAGGGACAGAGAAAGAAGCTTGTGACTTTGTTAACCATTTTAATGGAACAACTTCTTTTTTAAGGTTTACCAGTAATTGGAAACAAAACGAGATATTCCATTTGGACATACATTTAACTAAAATAGATAAAGTATTGGAGAGTTCAGTATTTAGGAGATCTACTTTTTCTAACACCTTACTACATTACAGTAGTAACCACCCCCAACATCAAAGAAGAAGCATCACTAAAGGGTAGATGGTCAGGATTTCGAGATTGACCAGTGCAGATGAAACTTTCAAAAGAGAGATATTTGATTTGATAGGTTTATTTATTGAAAGAGGTTACCCCCTCAAACTTTTGATTAATATCAAAAAAGAAGTAATGTACAAAAGAACATCAAAAACAACCAACAAATATTCTAGAAGAGACTAAAAGTAATTCAAAAAACAATGTGAATTCCACACTGATAAAATTTAATAGAAAATGATGAACTTAGTGTCTCGGCCACAACAGCCTTCAACGAGTACAAAAATTTTGTGAAAACACACTCCCATATATATAGTGAATGATTAATCAATTAAACACAATTAAGAACATAATGAAACTCTTAGTCCTGAAATTTAAAGTGAACAACACTAAAAAGCAACTTCATTTGTGTATATCAAATACATAAAAATACAATATATAAATAGAAGTAGAAACTAAAGTAAACATCTCCAGTTTACTTCTTTGTTTAGACCCATTGGTACTAATGTATTAAATTTTAATACAAAGACAGTTTCCTTATACAGTAAAATATTTTTAAGTAACTTGTCATCCCCTTCTTGATAAACACTTGTTCTAAAATAGTACCCTGTAATAATTTAGCGTTACAACTATGTTTCTCCATAAAATGCAATGCCACTGGACTCTCTATCATTCCCCTTTTGATGTCCTGAATGTGTTCCTGTAATCTAGTTCTAAATTTCCTTTTGGTTTCCCCAATATAGAATAGGTTACAGGGACACCTAAGGCAATAAATCACACCCAATATATAACATGAAAAGCAATTATGTGGTCTAAATATCTTCCCATTTATTTGAGAAAAATAAAGTTTAATATAAGGACATACATTACATTTATGACATGATATAGTCCCACAAATGGACAATGAAAGACCTGGTTTACTTGCTGGAGAGACATAATATGCTTTAACTGATTTGTCACCTAAATTTTGTCCTCTCTTATAAGCAACATAGGGAACATTAGGAATAAGTTTAGCTATCAATTCATCTTTTAACATAAATTTCCAATAATATTTAATAAGATCCCAGATTTTATCACTTAAAAGATGAAAAGTAGTAACAAAAAAGATTTTTTGTTGTGGTTGTTTAGCTACCCTCCTAGATGTCACAGTTCTAAAATTAGCTCTCCCAACTTCTATGTTGTAATTATAATTTCTGTTGTTAACTTCCCCATCTAAATTGAGAATCAATTTATCAATCGATTCACCAATTAAGCCTATGTTATAACCTCTTTGTAAAAACATATTTATTGATTTATTAATCTGTTTCTCCAAATCAAGACCATCATTACAAAGTTTCGATAATCAAATTATTTCCCCATAGGGTAAAGATTTCAACGTATGAGGTGGATGGCAACTAGTCCCAAATAAATATTGGTTACCATCTCCAAATTTTCGATGGACAGTGGTAGAAATTAGTCCATCCTTCTCTCCTGACAAACAAATATCTAAAAAATTCACTTTACTTCCAACCTGTAAACCATCAAATTTAATATTATATTTATTATTGTTAATTTCTGAAACAAAGGTGGGTACCAAATTTGATCCCCCCTTGCACAGAAAAATCAAATCGTCAATATAACGAAAATAAAACAAAACATTTTGCTGCACAAATGTATTGGTATAAATATATTCCAATTCAAATTTAGCCATAAACAAATTGGCATACATGGGGGCAAAACGTACCCCATGGCCATTCTCCTCAACTGATGATAGATTACTTCATTCAAACTAAAAAAAATATTTAGTGAACAAAACTGAGTTAAATCAATAATGTAATGTGAAGTAGGACTGTCTCCCAAAAAGTAAAATAATGCTTGTATTCCTTCATTATGGCTAATGTTTGTATATAAACTAACAACATTTAGACTAACCCAAATCATATTTTCTGTCCATAGTATTTGGGATATCTTTTCAATGAAATCAAAAGAATCTTTAATATAAGAATCAATTTTTTCTACAAAAGGTAATAAAAGCTATGTATAACAATACCAATATTCTGGAGAAAATAGTTAACAGTGGAAACAATAGGACGACCTGGAGGATTAGTCAATTTTTTATGAAGCTTGGGAAGACAATAGAAAGTGGCTAAATGGCAGCTCTCCACATTAAATTTAGTGTCAAGATCTTTTTTACAAAAATAACCTAAACGTGCACCCCTCTCAATCAGTAAAGTAAACTCTTTCATAGCATTAAGATATTTAGTAACCTCACTTATTTCATAAGTCGAGGCATCATTCAAATGTTGCATACACATGCTATAGTATTGGGTGTAATGAAGCAAAACAATTTTGTTACCTTTGTCAGAAGGCTTAATGATTAAATCATTTCTATTCATAAGACTTTTTAAAGCAAGCCATTCATTCTTAGTCATATTGAAACACCAAGAATTTTTATCACACATATCAACAAGTTCTTGTACAGAAAAATGAACAATTTCCGAAAATTGTGTAATTGTACTATTAGTATAAGGGGTATGAATTTACTACGGAAATCAATACTTGTAGTATCTAATAACAAATACGCATTAGGAGAAGTATAGGAATCAACTTCATCAGATAAACAAGAAAAAAAGCTATTGTCGCTACTATCAGTTTCAGGACTATGTTCACAATCATGTAAATACACCCGTTCATCCACTTGTGCAAAAAAGCATTTTAAATGCAATTTTCTAACCAATTAAAAAATTTCTTGTCTAATTAAATAATTCCTAGGTATAACAGTAGGTACAAATTTCAAACCTAACTGAAGAACAGCAAGTTCTTCATCAGTTAAATCAGAACCAGATAAATTAACTACATTAGATATAGAAACAGGAACAGAGATAATATTAATATTATTTACATCAGTTCCATCTGCCTCGTTTAAACATTTGTTTAAATTGTCCCTCACGCGTCAGAGAACTGAAACCAGTTCCTTTTTTCTTATTTCCTGTTTTAATGTTTTCTTCATTCTGACGAAAACACCTGTTGGTGTACTTCAGGTTCTTGAGCATTGGGCAATGGTGGAAATTCATGTATTTCTCCCTCCGAATCCGTAGTAAAACCTATACCATCAGAGGAAGCAAAAGAAACAGATAATTGTTTCTTATTATTTCTTTTCCCCATTTGTCCTAAAGGGGAACTAAGTTTGTTTCTCCAAAGAAAAGCCCGCCCATTGCTGTAATCACAAATGTCTCTTTTAATTTTAGTAGATTTAAAGTGAACCTGTTCATTTTCGTATTTATTTAATTTCTCTTTCAAATTTTTAAAGATGTCATTAACTTTGAGGTCCCCTACTTGACTCAATAACTTAGAGTGCATATCACGTAATTCATTCTTAAGTTTCATATGCAATAATTTCTCCCTTTCCACTAGGATGTTAACCCATTCCATAGCACAAGTATGTGCCACAGCTAGCCACCGATCTTTAAATATTAAGTCATTAGCATCAGACATATCAAAGGGAGTTGCTGGGCTCTTAAAAGCCCTTAACCCTCGAGGAGCAATATTCATTTCAGTATATCTGATGAGTCCCAAAAGATTAAAATGACAACGCATTTCTCGAAAAATTAATTTTTCAAAACTATCCACATTGTCTTGTATTTCTTTGGAAAACATGCCAGAAGAATTACTACCAAGAGCTCCAAATGGGTTATAACATCTTTGCTTTCTGTCTTCCATAAATTTAAAAGTACAATCAGCAGAGATGGACTCACCATCAGATAAAGATATGGGTCTAGCACCTATTGGAATGCCAGTAACACCTGTAGACTATGAAGAAATCATTGGAGCCTGGGCACCAGCTGGAACAGATGTTGCATTAAAGGCATGAGTGACAACAGGAGGAATAGGAGCTGATGAACCATGAATAACAAAATTGTCCATAGTTTTCTGTAAAACCATACCTGATGCACCTAGAATTCCTGAACCACCAGGAATTGGAGGGGTAGCAGTACCATTATTAGCACAAGAGGAGTCTTCCTGAAAGACTCTGGGAATGTTCAGCAAGGAATCTGAATCCATAAATCCAAAAACAACCAACAAATAGTCCAGAAGAGACTAAAAATAATTCAAAAAACAACGCGAATTCCACACTGATAAAATTTAATAGAAAATGATGAACTTAGCGCCTTGGCCACAACAGCCTTCGACGAGTACAAAAACTTTGTGAAAACACACTCCCATATATATATAGTGAATGATTCCTCAATTAACCACAATTAAGAACATAATGAAACTCTTAGTCCTGAAATTTAAAGTGAACAACACTAAAAAGCAACTTCATTTGTGTATATCAAATACATAAAAATACAATATATAAATAGAAGTAGAAACTAAAGTAAACATCTCCAGTTTACTTCTCTGTTTAGACCCATTGGTACTAATGTATTAAATTTTAATATAAAGACAGTTTCCTTATACAGTAAAATATTTTTAAGTAATATGTCATCCCCCTTCTTGATAAACACATGTTCTGTTGTGGCCGAGGCGCTAAGTTCATCATTTTCTGTTAAATTTTACAAATGAACATCAACTCTGACTCCAATTTTGACCTTACAACAAGGTTTTGAAACAAGATCCAAGAACAAAATGTATAGGAATGCAATGACCATTTGATATAATGAGCATGCCCACAAAATGTTAGATTTGATTACTAAATGTTGGGAATTTTGTTTTTAAAATGAGATGCTTCAGAATCTTGGACCAAAACCATTGATTGTCTTTAATAAAGGTAGGAACATAAAAAAACACTCTATACATGAATCATCAAGGTCAGAAAGGAACTTACAAGTCTATCATGTCTAAATGTGGGGCATGTAGAATATGTAACTACATCAGTAATGGCCCTTATGTTACAATTGCAAATGCAGCTTTTTCTTTACAATGTCCAGGCAAATGCAACTGCAATTCCTCCATGGTAGTATATTTAGCTACCTCTTTACCTTGCTCCGGGTTTTATGTAGGGAAAACTACCTGGAGACTTAGAGACAGAATAGGGGAACATTTAAGGGCCATTAAAAATAAAGATGTGCATAATGCTTTGTATTTACATTCAACTAAATGTCCGAGTTTCAACAAATACATTTTTTCATAACTGACAAAGTGTTATATAATGGAAGTGGTGGGGATGGGAAAACCCTCATAGAAACCAAGGAATCCAAATGGCAGCTTCATTTAAATGCTATGGTGTCTCCTGGCTTTAATGATTTTATTTCGGTAAAACCATTTTTAAAATTGAAACATGATCAGATTTCCTAAAGTTTTTTATAAAGACATTTAATTAAAAGACTTTTTTTGATTTTTGGGGAACATGAAGTTCAAATTTAAATTTATTTACAGTTATTTAATATATTTGGCAAATAGTGTGCTTTTCTCTTTAAATGGTTTAATTGTAGAAAATTGGTTTTAAAATTTGATTGGTAATTTGAGTAAATGATTATATTTAAATATTTTTCTTAACTTTTTGAGACAACTCTGAAGAAGCCTATATGTATCTTTGGTGAAAATGCTTAGTTGTCCTTCGTTTGTACTTACAGTGTAAATAAATCAACAGTCCATGCTTTTATTTTGGTTGCGGCTTTTTTTGAGTTTCTAATTTCAGTGGTATAAACTTAGCTAGGATTGTGAGGGTTGTAGGGCCGTTATGCTACTAAACTTCAAAGATCCTATAATTTCATAAGCTGATGTAAAATGCTGTAACAGCCACACACACAAACCTGTCTACATTGAGGACAGCACCATTTCCATTTACTGTTTACAGGACACAGCACAACACATAAACACTGCAAGTTGGCTGCATTTATACTAGACTATGTACCTATCTAATGGTACACACTACAGATCACAGTATGTGACACACTCGCTACACCTCAAATCTGCTATTACACTCTTTGGGACATCTCGTGCTTGATGTTGTCAGCAGGCCTAGTTGTGGTAAGCATTTGGAGGTGCACATCACCTGCTACAACTAAAATACTGCAAAATTCTAACTCTATGCTACTGAGGTAATCATATTTTTGTTGTACAGAGATACACACACATACATTGAGTAGCCTGGAGTGAGATTATAACCCCTACCTAATTATTCTTACGCAAGATAGATCACAGTACTTATTGTACACACAACAGATTAAGTCTGACATCCCAATGGCAGCTGGTAGTATTAAGGTTAATGGCATCAGCAGGTCTTGTAGGAGAAGGTGCTTTGGACACCGGCAACAGCTTACAAAGCCAAAAAGTGCCGAACTACTGCAGTTTCATAGTCAATGAGGGATTCTCAGTTGTTTGACAGGGGATACATGTACGCATGCACACACACACACACACACACACACACACACACACACACACACACACACACACACACACACACACACGTGAGCTGTAGTGAGATTAGAACCCTTACCTAACTACTCTTATACACTAGAGATCACAGTACTTATCGCATGCTCCACAGCTGATGTCTGCTATAGAGAGGACTGCAGGCAAACTGCTTATGGATTACACAAACTAGGCTTGTGTTGAACAGTATCTATGGTGTGCAGAGTGAAATTGCTTCATACTGTTATCTGCGTCTAGTAACCTAGCAATCAGATAAGTGTTATTTATTCTAGCTATGTGGCTGCAGTTACCAGTCTGGCCATATGTGGCTGTTTGCATTTGGATGGGCATGCCTGTGGGCAAGAGCAATGTGCCCTGTCCATGCTTTTATACATTACACCACCTGACAACCTGTTGCTGTATATGTGGTGACATCTAGCAGGCATAGAGATCTGTAGGTAAGTGCTTTATGTACTGTTGAGCCCTTACTTTTGATCCTTTGAGCAACATTATAAATGTGTGATAGTGAAGCATTACTCACCATTAACAGGGTATGTAGGCCAATGCAGACATCCACACATATATTTATGTGTATAAGATACATATAGAAATGTGGCTGTGTGTGTACGACATATATATATATATATATATATATATATATATATATATATATATATATATATATATATATATATGTATATCTTATGTAGATATATGTGAAGAGACCTGAGATGTATGTTTTATATATAGCTATATATATAGATTTATAGATAGGAATATCTCTATTTGTATATTCATAGAGATAGATATACTATCTATGGAAGAGAGAGGTAGTGACAGATATGTATACAGATACGTATATACTGAGTACATAGACATATCTATACATAAGAGGTAATTTTTGGCAAGGGGCAACAGAATTGCGCTCTGTGTAACTAAGTGTATGAGCATGCCCTTTGGGATTGTCAGTAGTTATAAACTGACTCCAGGCCACAGTTACCTGTACTCCAGTCTGCAATTTTGTGTGTTGCAAACAATGACATCTGTCCCTGTGTCTGCAGTACTGCACTTCACTGAAATTGTCCATGGAATTTTTCAGCTCTTTGATGTAATTAATATGTGACAGAGGTTAGTAATGTTACACCATACACAGACTGTCTGCCAAAAAAAACAACATGATACTACCTCACATCCAAAAGATGTGGATACTTCCAGATTAGAACCATCAATACCATCACCTATGCTAACCTTCCTAGTCTACTGAGCCAGAGTAGAGAGTACTCATGCATCACACAATCAACAGCATCAATATGTACATTTTTATTCCTGCATTAATTGAGACATACAGTGTATGATTAATTTCTGTGTTCCTGCCCTGAGACTACCTCAACTGCTGATATACCATTGTGAGTTACTATTACAACAGTTACATGGAAAAATTTGGGGTTAGTGAAACAACACTGCATATTCTGCTGGGATACACAATAGTCCAAATATCATGTAACCTCCCTGTTTAACATATCCCTTGACTGATGTAGTGAATATACCATGCATGAGGCCTAATGACTATTAATGAACACATAATAGTGGACTGAATATCTGTAGTCCCATGTGGATGGTACTTTTGTCCAAATAGCCAACTATATTTACTTGCATAAATGTAGCAGATCCATACAACCATACCATATCACACTAATCCTTACAAGTACTGTGTAGGTTATGGACTTACCTTGTGAATGCAGCAGTTGGCAGAACTGTAGTTCAGGGCTGACTCTGCCTATTGCAAGCAGTACACAGCCAATACAAGGATAGGTACTGGTTTTGTGGGTTGCCTAGCATCAAGATTGATATATCTACATAAGTAGGAGTAAGGTGTCAGTCTCTAGGTCCCTAGGTTGTCAGTGAATGTGCTGTGCATTGTATCTTAGCCAAAGACAGTGCATACTGAGCATTTCTACATCTGCCTACAGGGACATCAGCAAGCAGGTCCTCCTCCAAGTCCTCCTGCGACTGTGGCTGTGGTGACCTAGACACTGATGGGGGGCTGTGTATTCCTTTCCATTGCTGATCTTGCTACAGCTTTTTCCACAGGATCAGATTGTGCAGCATAGCACATACTGTGAACATATGTGCCCATGTGGCTGGAGAGTACTGCAAGGCTCCACCAGATATATTGAGGCACCGGAACTGTGACTTCAGAAGCTCAAACATACATTCTATGATGTTTCTAGTTTGTGCATGTGCCTTATTATGGCATTCTTCAGTGGCTGTGTGTGCACATTTCTGATGGATGTCATCATCCACGGTTCCAGAGCCTAGCCAGCATCCCCCAGTAAATGGCCTTGTGGGATGTCCCTCCTAGGAAACATGTAGTACAGCTCTGATGTGTGCCAGATATGGGAGGCATGATAACTGCCAGGGCTGCCTGCATACACTTTCAGGATAATTTCCTGGAAATTGCACATGACCTGGCAGTTGATGGAGTGGTACCCCTTGCAGTTAATGTAGATTCTACCCTGCTCATCGGGTGGTGCCTTGATGTGTACATGAGTGCAATCTATGGCACTCAGTACTTCAGGGTAGTGTACTACACAATAGAAGTGTTGAATATTGCTGGCCCTCACTTGAGCAGTGAGGGGAAAAGGTATGTGCTCACTGGCATGTGGTAGCATGCCATCCAGGAACTGGTGGAGTATCCTGGATGCAGATGCCTGTGAGACCCCCATCATGTCCCCAGTTGGTCTTTGGAAAGTACCTGTAGCTAGCATCCTAAGGGCTACACATACCTTTGTTTCCACTGGGATGGGTTCCCCTCTGTTGGATATGGATCTGAGTTGAGGGTCACAGAGCTCACTGAGTTAATGTAGTATGTCCCTGTCCACCCTGCAGTGCTCTACAATCTCCAGCTCATGTAGCTTCTGGAAGGTTACCCTGGGTCTGAACACTCTTCTCCTTCTCTGCCTGGGCCTATTGTCAGCAGCACTAACAACACTGACGTCAGCATCTAGCACATACAGATGTAGCAGACCTGCAGCAGCCCCTAGCATTATCTCAGCTAAAATTCTCAAGTCTGTATTCCAATGGTCCAGAGTATTGGGGAAAACCAGAATGTTGGGTGTATACATACTTTTTACAAGCTCTGCTGTAGGTGCAGAATGTGTGATTGGCTAACTATGATGCATTCCACCTGCCTACAATATAATTAACAGTATTTCATGGTCCTATTTCAGTGCACAATGCCAAGGACAGCACCGCACAGCATAGCTTATACAAAGGTCAAAATGTCTAATTGGCTATAGCCGTTTTTTAGAACACACTCAGACAGGCAGTGCACTGTGCACCTAAATTTAAAAGAGCTTTGAAGTGAGGAGACACCCCCTGAAGTCAGCCACATCCTGTGCAAACATCAATATGGTGTAAGACCCTACATGAAGGGGATATGCGGACATGATTACTCCTTTCTGCTATTCAGTAACCCCACTTCATCTGCATATTTATCCTTGCTGACAGGCTAGGAACTGCACACTTCATAGCCCTACCACCTTAGCAACAGCAGCAATGAACCAATGTAAGGAGCCCATGCAAGCTGCTGTAATACATTTCTGTCACATACTATAAACCTCTTATTTTTTCCTGTTTTATTTTTTTCTGTTAAGCTTGTTTGTGCATAGCGCAAACATGCCAAGAATATTAAAAAAAATTATTAATTTAACTTATTCTCTTTCATCTTTCTGACATACAGACTAATAGTTTTGCTCATATGTGTATGTGATCTTACATTTTCAGGGGGTTTATGTCCACATTTCTACACTTTTACACCCTCTTTTATCTGTCTACACTTCTGTACATGGAATTTTTCTGCATACACTATGGACATTGACACAGGGTCTGAACAGATGTCTTTCTGTTGGATCACTCTACCTGCCTCATTTGCATGAGATTCACCTGTTTATGAGGACATACGCATGCCATGGAAGTTTCCGTGTTCTAATAATGCTGGTGCCACTGTAGGCATTGTGAAAAAAAGAAAAGACGTGTAGGCTTCATTGAGTTCCTCCCATAATCTGTTTTCCAGCATTCAGAACTGGTAGTTTCATTATACTTTCACAAAATACCTACAAATTACATTCAGTTCACATTTTTCTTTTTCATCTTGGGGAGAAATACGATACATACAATCATAGCTAAGATTTTTTTTAATACAAGAATTAAAACTTTTATCTCTAAAAAGTTGTATTTTCAAGCATTCAAAATATTCAGTCAGAGAAAAAGAAAGAGAAAGGAAAACAATAAGAGAATTGTGAACCAGCACTCAGAAATGCAAACTGCAATTTTTATTTCATCTTCATACCCAAAAGCATAACCTAAACAGAATTATCAACCAGTCCATCACCATACTGTTCCTCTCAACTACCCAGATTTTTGCTGAACATCCAGATTTTTGCTTCATGTTTTTGGTCTTTTTCCTGATAGAATTAGTAGCTTTCTGACCAATCATTGAGAATGGAAGTCACTAAATAATGGCCAAAATTTGAGATTCTGGCTTCATAGCCTTCAGTAAGAGGATGATAGGTATCAGGATTCTGTAGGACCACTATTCTTGTCAAAGGAAGAAAGCTAACTTTACAAGTATATTTTGCATTTGCTTGGATGAATGAGAGATCTCTTGATGTCTGTATGGGAAATTTAAACCTATCACCTATTAACTGGAAAAACTATAGCTAAAGCTGAACATTAGATGTCTCCATTGTAACATCTATTACAGCAACTGTTAAATCACAGGTGGTTTCTTTTCCTGGTATTGGAGTACGTATTCTTAATAGCACTTTCCTCCTTCTATTGGATAACTGGCTATCAAACCTTTTACATGATTTGAACATTTGACTGTTACAGTATTATATGCCTGATTTCAGCTTCTGAGTGTGGTAAAATTACAAAGACAACTTGCAAAATGTTACCAAGTAACCAATGCTATCAATGCTACTTTGTAATCTTGGGAATAAGAAGAAAAGGTATGTGACACACTTGGCATAGTATATAACTAGATGGTTTGATATAAGAAGTTTTATGTATTTTATCATGTAATTCTACAATAAGTTTTACTTTGCTAGTAAGTTAATGTTTGCTTCCATTTATTTATTGTTCATAGGTTCATAAGTTCATAGGTTCATACTAGGCTATCTGCCCTAGGGCATTTACAAGCCTAGCCAGAGTGTGTTTGGCTTTCGCCACCCGTTTTAAATTAATTTTGCTATGCCCTTTTTCGAGGTTAGTATACTGTGCCTCTGTCTAACAGTGACACAGAAGTGATACCCGGGGTAAACCTACGATCCCCCATCCACTCATCAAGATTCCTCTTGAAGAGAGTCAATGAGGGACTCTGCCTAACCTGGACTGGGATTTTATTCCAGAGTGAAGGGAGCCTCTGGGTTATGAATCTGTCCCTCCAGCATGTCCTATTTATTTCAGTGCTGAGGTTCAGGTCTCTCGAGCACCTAGCTCGATGGGATTTGGATTTTCTGAGGTGCAGCATGTCCATTAATTCTGGGTTGGACATGGCTTTATACGTCAGGCACAGATCGCCTCTGAGCAGGCGGTATGACACTGAGTAGAGCTGGAGTTTCTTTAACCGGGCAGCATATGGCATCAGTTTGAGCCCTTTGATCCTCTTGGTGAGGTACTTTTGGGGTCTTTCCAGTTGCTGCAGGTGTCTGGTAAGGTACATCCCAAAAGGGGCATTGTACTCAATTATGGGCCTGATGAGGGATGAGTAAAGAGGCACGATGACCTCTCCTGATCTATATGTGAATCCCTTCATGATTAGGTGGGCTATATAAAATGCTTTTCTAACCACCTTGGCCACGTGGTTGTCAAATGAGAGATTGCTATCAACTTGGGTCCCCAGGTCCCTAATTGCTTCTTCCATACTTAATGGATTACCACCTATGTGGTAATTTGTGGGCACTTTGTTTTTGCCAAAGGGGATGACTATACACTTTTTGGCATTTAGCTTAAGGCCATGGCTCTGGCACCAGTTGTCTGTTTCTATGAGGCCCTTTTGGAGGATGCTTGTGTCGGCTGGAGAGTCGATTATGGTGCCTAGGTTGCAGTCATCTGCGAACTTGGTCAGCCACAGTCCTTCCATGTTGGTCTGTACCTCCGAGAAATATATACCGAACAAGAGAGGTCCCAGGACTGAGCCTTGTGGGATGCCACTTGTAACTGGTTTGGAGTTTGACATGGCTCCAGCAATTCTAACCATGTGGGTTCTGTCGTTGAGCCAGTTTGCAACCCATCTAGTGACATAGGGCTTTATATTTAAGCTGGTGAGCTTATCTATAATGCCCGAGTGGGGTATTGTATCGAAGGCTTTTGCGAGGTCCAGGTAGGCTGTGTGGACCACCTTCCCCCCGTCAATGGCCTTGGTGTCTTTTTCAAAGAAATCAACCAGGTTTAAGAGGCAGGATCTGCCCTTAACAAAGCCGAACTGGGTAGGATCCAGTGTCTGTAGGTCCCCAATATCTTTACTTATGAGGTCCATGATGATCCTTTCCATAGCTTTGCAGATCAAGCTAGTCAGGATTATGGGGCAATAGTTTCCAGGATCCGTTGAGGCACCACCTTTGTGGAGAGGTACCACTATTGCTGTATGCCACTCTTTGGGTACATAACCTGTAGTAAGGCTGAGATTGAACAGTAGTTTTATGTTTGGGTTTAGCTCATCTTGGAGTTCATGTAGGATGCAACCCGGGACACCGTCTGGTCCCATTGATGCTGTGTTTTTTGCTTTGGAGAGGGCGGCTCTTACCTCAGCATCTGAGAAGTCAGGGGGCAGCACTCTGCTGGGATAGATATTTGCCCTTTTGGTGGGGAGGGGGGGAGAAGTTTGCGATGAACCTGTCAGCTAGGATGTTGGCAATGTCTGTGGGTTCGGTGTATTTTTTGTCATTTTGGACTAATTCTGAGCATATCTGGGAATTCCCACCCAGGTTCCTAACATAACTAAAGAAAGCCTTGTGATTATCCTTAGTGCCCTGTGCAATTTTTCTCTCGAAGCTGGCCTTAGATGATTTTATGAGTGCCCATAGTTTTTTGCTAATACTGATCAGAGATGCCTTCCCTTTTTGGGATTTTGCTCTATCATGTAGTAGCTTCCTCCTTCTATTGTATAGTTTGTTTATGGCTGGGGTCCACCAGAAAGGACGTTTGCCTTTGGAGGATTGGGTCTTGGTTTTATTTGGGATTGCATGATCCATGCATTCCTGAAGGTGTTCATAGAATGCGTTTATAAAGGATTCTGTGGTCTGGGCCGTATTTTCCACAGGCCCGGGGACTTTGAAGGATTCCACCTCGGTTTTGAGGAGTGTGAAATTTGCTTTAGAGAAGTTTTTCACTGTGGTTTTATGGGCGGGGGGGGGGGGTCGGGATGTGAATATCCAGTGAGATTAGTTTATGGTCTGATCTTACCCAGTGAGGGATACACTTCTGGTCTGGAGCATATAGTCCCCATGTTGGTGATGATTAAGTCCAGTATGTTTTCCCCTCTTGTGGGAGTGGTAACAAGTTGTTCCATTGCATTTGAGTTTATAAATTCTAGGAACCTTTGGGCTAGGGTGTTGGAGCTAGAGTAATGCTCCCAGTCTATGTTTGGGTAGTTGAAGTCATCCAATATAATGGTGTTTGGAGAGACCTTCATATTTTCCAGTGTTCTCAGTAAGGCCGAGTGGGGTTCCTGGGTTTGGGAGGGTGGTTTGTAGCAGGCTATAAACTGGAAGGCAGTTTTACCCACTGTTAGTTGCACATGGATAGTCTCTGATGCTTCGTGCTGTGCCACCAACCTGGAGGTGTGGGTATCTTTGATGAATATTGATACTCCCCCTCGTTTTGTGGTTCGGTCCAAGTTTTGGGGCCGAAAAGCATGGTATGCGGTATAACCTGGTAGTGCTGGGGTGCTCTCGGGAGCTTTGAACCAGGTTTCTGTTACTGCACAGATATCGATGTTCTCCATGCTATGGAGAGTTTCGAGTGTGTGCATCTTCAGGTTTAGACTTCTGGCGTTGAGTAGCACTACTCTTAGTTTCTTATCCCTTGTGATACCTATGGAGGTGGGTTTGTCTTTTGAGCCTTGCCTAAAAAAGGCACTATGGGGCAGCAAGAGCCTTTGCCAATATCTTTAAGCCCAGGGGTGATAGGTGCAAGCTGTCCCTAGTGAGGCATCTTGGCTTGTCGAGCATGTCATCACAGGCTGACAGGCATTGGATCCCCTTTGAATTACACCAATACTTAAGACAATTGTTGAAATTGATCATCTTGTCTTCATATTGTGGCATCATTCTTGGTGAGGGCAAGATGCTACTCAAGGTCAGGGTCAAACCAGCCTGGGATACATGCTCAGAGAGCTCCTCTATGTCTCTTTTCATGTAGTCCAGGGAGGTACATCTCAAGTCATTCACACCAGCATGAACAATGACTGAGTCATATTTGTATTTGTACTTGCCTTGCAGTGACCTGAGTGCTTGTGTTATGTGGCGGATCCTAGCACCCGACAGGCAGCTCACCGTGACCTTCTCCTTGTTCAGCCTGGTGAGCGGGACGTCAGTGTGCCTGACAATAGAGTCACCTATTACAAGTGTATCAGGCGTGTTGTTTAGCTTTAAGGGCTGTGACTGTTTGGCACACTGGCTTTGTGAGCTATGTGTTGCACGTGTTTTGTTTTGGGGTAGCGGTTGCTTGGGTGTCTGCTTTGGAGGTCTCTGCTGCTTAGGCAGATTTTTATTTAGAGCCTCTGAGTATGTTTTTGTGTGTTTATGTGTTTGGTTTGCTGTTGTGGTAGGTCTATGTGAGACTGGAATTGTAGTGAGTGTGGTTTCCTTCTCCTCCTGACTGGTTACACTAGTATTGAGTTGAGAGAGCTTAGCCTCCAGTTTGGCTATATGGTTGCATCTCTCACATGTGTTGGAATTTGTTGGGAGGAGGAGAGGGTTGTCTGTGTACATGAGGCAGTTGTAACATTGCATCCAGATTCCCAGATTCACCAGTTGGACCGGAGAGGAGATTGACAACTGACCTTTGGACATGCTAGAATAGTATTGGGAATTCCTTTATAATTGAAAAAAGGGCCAATGGGGAACAAGGTACTCAAGGGGAGTTTGTGAGGGTGTAGTGCTTTTAATTTTTTAGTGCTGACTTATATAATTGCTTTAGTGAGCAAGTGCCAGGCAACTTAAATGCAATGTGTTACAGGTAACCTAAATGCAAAAACAACAAACAGTAACTTTCTTTCAAGTGAAACAAGGAAATAAGTACAGTAAGCAATGCAGATATCACTAGGGATCCACAGAAGTGCTGAAAAGCTGCATTTTAGGTGGAATTAGCGTTTCAGGGAAATAACAAGCAAACAAACAACAAGCATACAAACAAAACTAGATTCAGCAGGCCTGGATCTAGTCTATGCTACAGCAAACAAGGTGTACCAATTTCAGTAAGAAACAGTTCAAATATGCAGGCACTATGAGCCTTTAACCAGAAATTCCCAGCTCAGAAGGACAGAGTCCAGCATCTCCTCCTACAAGAGTGGAGACCACGAACCTTCTTAATGTAAAATAACTGGCCTGAAGCCCAAGTGCTTAAACCAGAACTAATACACTTTTAGAATAACAGACACTGAGCCCTCAATCAGCAGTTCCCAACTTAGAAGGATGTAAGCTACCTGTCCTGCAACCACAGTGCAGGACACAAACATTCCGAATGTAAAACAACTGGTCTGAAGCCCAAGTGTAGAATGATAGGTACACTTTAATCAAGTTATTACCAAGCAGTAATAAATACAATTGAATACTTTAAAGAATGCCTGGATTAGTGCTCAAGTTATACAAACAAAGCTAGATTCAGCATGTAGTATATATGCATGATATGTTAAATGACTTTACTGGGCCTGACCTATTTTCAAAGGGGTCCTAAATGAGAAAAATTCTTGGAAAACATTGCTTAATAATACAATAATTTGCATGGAAATGTTACAACATATTAACAATATTTTAGGGGTCCTAACAGGGAAAATTCCTTAGAAAACATTGCTTAATATTATACTTATTTGCACAGCAATGTTACAACATATTAAGAATATTTTATGATCTTAGTTATAATCAATATATATGGTGATTTGCACACAAATGTAGGCATTATACAACTGAGGCAAATAAGATAAAGTTAGCCAGTAAACTACAGAAAACAATCAAAAACATATATACATATTTATCTACAAAGAATACAGAACTAATCTGTCTGTAGGTGAAATAGTAAGGATTCTGTATAATAGAATGTAATCATATATCAAAAGTAGTTACCAGTCATAAACTTTGTAAGCAGTTGCAAAGGGAACAGTCTAGACCATGTAACACTGTCCTGTAATTCACAAATGGACCAGAGCACACAGTGCTAGCTCATACACCCTGGAAGAGTCCATATACACAGCTGGTGTACAAATTGAACTACATAACATAATCAGCAACTGATAAACGTGAACCATGGACCTGTGGAGCTGGGGCACCGCTTTATAGGACTAAAACTACAGATACTTGAAATAAAACCACCACTGACAATAAAAAAAAAAAACTAAACAAATTAAAACCACCGAATTAGGGGGTTTCTTCCTCACACCCTCAAGTGGGAGGGCAGTGCCCCCCCACACCCACAATATATAAATATTCCAACTCCGAGATTGCACTACAGTGGGGAAGAGGGCATAGGTCATCAGTGGTGGCCAAGTGGTTAATTTTCCAGAGGTGAAATTTGCCATTCCGGGAGTTTGCTTTTTGAACTTTAGATGTTGTTGTCTCACTGTTAAGCGAGTCAACGTTATGGTAAGTCAATGATGTAAAGCGGTACCATATATATATATATATATATATATATATATATATATATATATATATATATATATACATATATATGTATATATATATATATATATATATATATATATATACATATAGATATATACATATATATATATATATATATATATATATATATATATATATATATATATATATATGTACCTAAAATCATCTTCTGGTCAATCACTTTGCCAGTAAAAACAATCAATGCTAATAGTTTCATTCAGTTTCAGTCCAGGATATTTATCCACTTGTAAAAACAGCTACCAACCACTCTCCCTAACTTTGACCCTATTTAAGTGTATGTGGATGAAATTGCTTAATATATATAGATATAGATATAGATAGATATACAGCTAGATAGATATAGATGTATGCATGTATGTATATTTCTGCAAAAGTTGCCCATATATGCTAATTGGCTGCCTCCTGCTTTCATAAGTGATGACCTTCTGCTCTTTAACAATTTTTATTGCCCTTGATCAGTAAAATTTGCATAATATATCTCTAAGAATGTTTTTTCTGCAGTTAAGAAGTGCACAAATGCTACTGCAGCTTTAGAAATTGACAGTATCTCTACTCTATCCATATGTACCATGCAGCACTGCTCTGCCTATCATGATAAGTTGTATATAGGCAAAACAACATTATATGGTGAAGTAAGGCCAGATACAGGTATTGGCAATACATGTTGACTTTATCTGCAATGCACTTTTGTATAATTACTTCCTGCACCACCATGGGGTGTGCTGTTCAGGATTTTGAACTGTGTACTTGCTGTGTCAATGTGCTAATCAAACAAAATGGTGGTCTATTTACAGGACTGTGCTGTGCTCTCCGTCTATGAATGCCCTGGAAAATTATTTAGTAGTATATGAAAAGTGAAGTTAAGTAGTGCCACAGGAATTACAAAGTGCTGGTGAATATAAACATTCTTTTCACGTGTACATAAATGTGATTATTACTGTAGTTAATCATATATTTTGTGATAATTAATCATATATGTTTTAGTTTTCTGGACTAAGTACTTACTGTTGACTTAATTTTCTCATTGGAATTATACCCGTGATACTATAGGGTAAGTGTTGGCCATACATTTGCATGCATTAATTATTGAGTTGATGTTTTCTAGGTGTATATGATTTTATTTGCTGGAATCACCCAGTTAAGTTAGAAGACTGTGTTACAAAGATACATCTGACTTTACTGTTGTGCAGCACATTTGACAATCTTGCACCAGGCTAATGATATTTTCATTAGGACAGTTTTTTTTTTGAGCAGTGTTTCAGTAGCTGCTGTGATGTATGTCAGCTTCAAGAGAATGAAGGTGTTTGCTAAAATCAGCTTTGTGCTGGACAGAAGCCATTTCCTGACACTCTAGCATCCTTCAAATTAACCCTTAATGACTGGATGGATGCCCATAAATGTACCCCAGGACTGATATGCTCTGCTCTTCTTGCATGAGTCTGGGAATTGGCAAGGTATAAGGAGTCTTTTGGCATGTTTGTCTCCTATTTCCTACGATCCTATGATCTACTAATCTTGTTGCTACTTTTTATCATGACCTGAATATATCCTTTGAAGTAAATATTGTTATCAACTGTTACTCAAGGTGTTTCTACCTTGAGACTTTTTCTATAGTTTCATTTAGTTCCTTTAGGATAGTTTGATTGTTTTGTTTGTTTGCTATTTGGAGTTTGCTTTCTAAACAATAGAGTTATATTCCTACGGAATCCATAACAATGCTGACCAAAAAATGCTACCTGCAGTGAATGAACTGGTCCTGCAATCTGTGGAGGAGAATTTGTCTGTGTGTCCTAGAAGGTAGCCAGATAGACACAGTGCCAGGCTACAACTAAGCCAACTGTCATATCAAAAAATCATTGACAAGTACCGCTTAGACAGACAGCTGGTGCAGGCTGTGAGCAACGTGTGTGACCCACACATGTCTGCATAGACATTGCAAACAACCTCATACCTCTTGAAACAAAAGTCTGTCTGAGCCTTGGTTTACTGGCAACTGATACATTCCAATGACATATGGGAGTTGCTGTAGATGTGTCACAGACAGCTTCCAGTCATATCCTGGCACAATTCCTGACAGCAATGTACATCAGCGGATGGACATATGCACTTTCCATCTACACCTATGGAGTGGTGAACTGCCATGCACCATTTAGGTTCATAGGTTATAGGTTCATAGGTTCATACTAGGCTATCTGCCCAAGGGCATTTATAAGCCTAGCCCATAGTTATGTGGCTTTCGCCACCCCTTTAGTTTGAAGAAAACTATGCCTATTATTTTATTGTGCCTCTGTCAAGCAGTGAAACTGAAGTAATCCCTGGGGTATATCTGCGATCTCCCATCCATTGGTCAAGATTCCTCTTGAACAAGGCCAGCGAGGTGCTCTGCCTCACATGTACCGGGATTTTGTTCCACAGCATAGGGAGTCTCTGGGTGATGAATCTTTCCCTCCAGCACGTTCTATTAATAACCATGTCAAGGTTTAAGTCTCCCGCCCTTATGGTTCTGAGGGATCTAGATTTTTTGAGGTGAAGCATATTCATCAAATCTGGGTTTGACATGGCCTTATATGTCAGGCACAGATCACCTCTGAGCAAGCGGTATGCGACTGAATAGAGCTGGAGTTCTTTCAGTCTGGCAGCATAAGACATTTTTGAGACCCTTTATCCTTTTGGTGAGGAACTTTTGGGGCCTTTCCAGCTGCTGCAGGTGTCGGGTCAGATACATTCCGAATGGGGCATTGTACTCAATCATAGGTCTAATGAGTGATGAGTACAGGGGGACGATGACCTCCCTAGATCTAGATGTGAATCCTTTCATGATCAGGTGGGCAATGTAGAAGGTTTTCCTAACTACTTTGGCAACATGAATGTCAAACGAAAGGTTACTGTCAACCTGGGTCCCCAGATCCCTGATGACTTCTTCTGTGCTCAGTGGATAGCCACCTATATGGTAGCTAGGGGTAACCTTGTTTTCGAAGGGTATGACTATGCATTTCTTGGCGTTTAACTTTAGGCCATGGCTCTGGCACCAGTTATCCGTTTCTGTGAGGCCTTTCTGAAGGATATCTGTGTCAGATGTGTTTTCGACTATGGCACCCAGTTTGCAGTCATCTGCAAACTTTGTCAGCCATAACCCTCCTGTGTTTGCTTGTACTTCAGAAAAGTAGATGCCGAACAAGAGTGGTCCCAGGACTGAGCCCTGTGGGACACCACTTGTGACAGGCTTTGAGTCTGACATGGCGCCAGCAACTCTGACCCTGTGGGTTCTGTCACTTAGCCAGTTTGCAACCCATCTTGTGATGTATGTGTTTACATTTAAGCCGATGAGTTTTTTGATGATACCTGAGTGGGGTATTGTGTCGAAGGCCTTTGCCAGGTCGAGGTAGGCTGTATGGACTGCCTTGTCCTCATCAATGGCCTTGATGACTGTTTCGAAAAAGTCAACCAAGTTTAAGAGGCATGATCTGCCTTTGACAAAGCCAAACTGGGATGGATCCAAAGTCTGCAAGTACCCTATGTCTTTATTTATGAGTTCCATTATGATCCTCTCCATGGCTTTGCAGATAAGGCTTGTCAAGCTAATGGGACGGTAATTTCCAGGGTCGGTGGAGGCACCGCCCTTATGAAGTGGGACCACAGTCGCCGTGCGCCACTCCTTGGGTACGTATCCTGAGGTGAGGCTAAGATTAAACAGCTGTCCTAACTGCAGGTTTAATTCCTCATTGAGTTCATGGAGCACACAGCTGGGGACACCATCCGGTCCCATGGATGCTGTGTTTTTTGCCTTGGAGAGAGCAGTTCTCACCTGGGCGTTGGAGATGTTTGGGGGGCTACAATCCTCTGGTATAGATATCTCTCCTTTTGGGGTTTGCACTGAACCTGTCAGCCAGTATGTTGGCAATGTGTAGGTTCAGTAATCTTCACATCATTTTAAACTAATTCCGAGCATATCTGGGAGTTTCCTCCTAGGTTTCTAACATAGCTAAAGAAGGCCTTATGATTGTCTTTTGAGTCCTTGATTTTTCTCTCAAAATTTGCCTTGGATGATTTTATGAGAGCTCTTAGTTTTTTACTTATAATGATCAAAGGTGTCTTACCTTTCAAGGATTTTGCTCTATCTTGTAGTAGCTTCCTCCTTTTGTTGTAGAGCTTGTTTATGGCTGGGGTCCACCAGACTGGACGCTTGCCTTTGGTACAAAGAGTCTTAGTTTTGTTTGGGATTGCCTGATCCATGCAGTCCTGTAGGTGCTGGTAGAAGGCATTTGTAAGTGATTCAGCGGTTTGAGTAATGTTTACCACTGGCTCAGGGGCCTTAAAGGAGACCACACTAGTTTTTAGAAGTGTGAAGTCGGCTTTTGAGAAGTTTTTCACTGTGGTCTTTTTATTTCAGGTGGGGTGGGATGAGGACCTCCAGCGAGATTAGTTTATGATCTGATCTCACCAGTGAGGGGTATACTTCCGGTGTTGAACATTGTGATCCCATGTTCGAGATGAGATCAAGTATGTTTCCTCCTCTTGTGGGGATGGTGACTAGTTGTTCCATGGCATTTGAGTTTATGAACTCCAGGAACCTTTGGGCTAGAGTGTTTGGGCTTGAGTAGTGTTTCCAGTCTATATTAGGGTAGTTGAAATCACCTAGTATGATGGTATTTGGAGATACATTTATCCCCTCCAGTGTTTTCAGGAAGGCCATGTGAGGTTCCTGAGTTTGAGAGGGTGGCCTGTAACATGCTACAAATTGCAGAGCAGTCTTGCCTATGGTTAACTGCACCTGGATGGTCTCCGATGCATCGTGCGTTGCCACCAACCTTGAGGTGTGCGTGTCCTTTATGAATATGGACACCCCCCCCTCCTTTCTTGGTGTTGTCCGGATTTTGGGGCCGGAAAGCATGATATGAGATGAAACCTGATAGTGCTGGGGTGCTCTCAGGAGCCTTGAACCAGGTTTCTGTCACAGCACAGACATCGATGTTTTCCATACTGAGAAGGGCCTCGAGTGCGTGCATCTTGAGATTGAGACTTCTAGCATTGAGCAGCATTACCCTTAGTTTTTTTCCTTTTTTGTGTTCTAGGGTGGTAGGTTTAGAATTTGAGCTTTGCCTAAAAAAGTCACTATGGGGTGAGCAAGGCCTTTGCCAATATCCGGAAGCCCAGGGTGACAGGTGCAAGCCGTCATACCTTGCGAAGCGTGGCTTGTCCAGCATGTCATCCCAGGCAGACAGACATTGGATCCCCTTTGAATGACAAAATTTAAGCCAATTATTAAAGCTGATCATCTTATCACTGTATTGTGGCATCATTCTAGGTGAAGGTAGGATACTGCTCAAGGTCAGGGTCATACCTGCCTGGGCTACATAATCAGAGCTCCTCTATGTCTCTTTTCATGTAGTCAGGAGGTACGTCTCAGGTCGTTGACACCAGCGTGGACAATGACAGAGTCGTACTTGTACCTGCTGTTGAGAGACCTGAGTGCTTGCATTATGTGGCAGATTCTAGCCCGACAGGCAGCTTACTGTGACCTTCTCCTTACTCAATCTGGTGAGCTGGACGTCAGTGTGTCTGACTATGGAGTCACCAATGACAGTGTGTCTGGCATTGTGTTTGGCCTTGGCTGTGACTGTTTGGCACACTGACTATGTGGTCTATGTGTTGAATGTTGTGTCCTGAGGTGGCAGATGTTTGGGTGTCTGCTTTGGTGGCCTCTGCTGTTTTGGTAGATTTTTGATCAGAGCCTCCGAGTATGTCTTTGTGTATTTGTGTATGATTTGAAGTATTGATAGTACTATGTGAGACTGGGTTTGTGGTGTGTGAGGTTACCTTCTCCTCCTGTCTGGTCTTCTCAGTCCTGTGTTGAGAGAGCTCAGCCTCCAGTTTGGCTATATAGTTGCATCTCTCGCATGTATTTGTGTTTTGTGGAAGAAGGAGAGGGTTGTCCGTGTACATGAGGCAATTGTAACATTGCCTCAGTATTCGGGGATTCACCAGCTGAGCAGGAGAGGACACTAGCAACTGATCCCTCGACATGCTAGAAGGAATAGACAAGGACTTTGAAAAGACTCCGGGGATGTGGGTGATTGAAAAGGATTTTGGCTAATGGGGTACTATGTATAATAAAAGTGCTATATCAAAGTAAAAAATACTTTAGGAGCAAGTGCTAGTCTTTACAGATAAAGAATAGTTTACTTAAGAATCAAGTAGAGCTGAACTTTCTAGATATAGAATACGCTGGTTTGATCAGCGGTACAGTTCAAGGAAGGCTGTTTTAAGGAAAAATTTGAAGAGTGGAATTTAGGCAGCCCGAAAAGTTTAACCTTGATTAACCGCCGCTGCTCTTGTGTGCTCCTGTAGCAACACGCTATCGACTAAAGCCCACTGAAGCGTGCTTTATAGCAGGGGGCTGGAAAAGACAGGAAATGACCCAAAATGGCCAATAAACTACAAGTTACTGCTTTAAACCACTCCTCTGAGGACAAACAGGCAGCTCAGTACTCCCCACCCTCACTGGTGAGTAAAGGAACTTCCCCCTGACCAAACAAGGAAAATGGAGAAACACAGGAACCAAGACAAATCCCAGGGATCAGCAAAATCTGATCACTGGAACAAACTATTAGGAAAGTATGGAAAACAAGAATATTTTTTTTGTTTTTTTCAAGTTTTTTTTCAGATGGGCAGAAAATACAATAAATGCTGTGTTTTTCGACTAATTGCTATCAAAAGCTAGTACACTTGAGTGTATTAGCCTGTTGTTTAACTTTTAAGCAAAACTTAAACAAGCAAGTGCAACAAACAATTCAAGCTATTAAAAACAGTAAAACAGGTAATAACAGAATAAAACAGGCAGAAATAGTAGTCGAAAGGCTTAAAAAGTCGAAAATGCAGAAAAATACTTAGAATCTGGAAAGTTTGTCTTTTCTGGTCTCTGCTGCTCTAGGAACTCTGCTGGACACCACGAGGAGCTGTGCTGAGTTCTATATAGCCAGAAAAGCCCGCCAAAGCGTGCTTTATAGCAGGGGGCTGGAAAAGACAGGAAATGACCCAAAATGGCCAATAAACTACAAGTTACTGCCTTAAACCACTCCTCTGAGGACAAACAGGCAGCTCAGTACTCCCCACCCTCACTGGTGAATAAAGGAACTTCCCCCTGACCAAACAAGGAAAATGGAGAAACACAGGAACCAAGACAAAGCCCGGGGATCAGCAAAATCTGATCACTGGAACAAACTATTAGGAAAGTATGGAAAACAAGAGTATTTTTTTTTTTCAGATAGGCAGAAAATACAATAAATGCTGTGTTTTTCGACTAATTGCTATCAAAAGCTAGTACACTTGAGTGTATTAGCCTGTTGTTTAACTTTTAAGCAAAACTTAAACAAGCAAGTGCAACAAACAATTCAAGCTATTAAAAACAGTAAAAACAGGTAATAACAGAATAAAACAGGCAGAAATAGTAGTCGAAAGGCTTAAAAAGTCGAAAATGCAGAAAAAAATACTTAGAATCTGGAAAGTTTGTCTTTTCTGGTCTCTGCTGCTCTAGGAACTCTGCTGGACACCACGAGGAGCTGTGCTGAGTTCTATAACAACACAAACTTCCCCCATGTTGTTGGTGCAATAGGCTGCAAACACATCACTATTAAAACCCCAATGCCCACACCTAGAAGCAGAAAGTGATGGCCATCCTTATACTGCCAGGTAGTACGCAGTAGATGGGAGCATAACAAATATCATGGCAACACCTCCTTGGAGTTTCCATGATGTGACCATATGGGGTTAATATGGTCTGAGGGCTGCATTCCAGCAAGATGAAATACCTGAGGGGATACTACTGGGTAAGCAGAATAACACAGCTAGGATGCAAGTGAAGCACATCCCTGTCAACATTATTCATGATGACAACATATGTGTTTCCCCTCCCCATAACAGAAGACTATGGTTATCTGCTCAAATGTGACTAATGACCCCATACAGAGAACCTTCCAACCTGCAGAGGATGCCTACAATGGAGTGCTTGCCACAGCACAAAATACCTTACACCATGTCTTTGGTGTACCGAAAGCCAGGATCAACAATATGGACACATTTGAAGGTGCACTGCAATACACACCTGAAAAGGCAGCATAGATGATTACTGTGCAGGCCATGCTACACAGTATGCTAACAACAACTTGACATTGCATTCTTCCTGTTGCAAGTGTAATATCAGAGGAAGAGCAGGAGAACACTGGAGGCAGAAGCAAAAAGCATGGATGGCAGGGGATGTGACAACAATTTCAGGCCCAGGTGACACAGCAACATCTGACACACACCTTTGAGTCATGAAAAGTCACACAAACAGAAATACACATATTAACCATCAATGTTTCGGTGTTGCCTCACAAAAGCAGTAAAGATTGCATCTAATGGCAGTTACCCAGTAGATGTACACACTGAGCATCAGACATAACAACATGATTCTAACATATAACAGTGTGAAGATATACAATTCTTTCATAACACAGATCACCAACTCAGCCAACAAGTGACACAGGTATGTATATAGACTCATAGTGGTTTATGCGTGTGTGGCAGACAACAATGGACATACCTCATTCCTATCTCTCTACTATCAAATGATACAGAGAGGAAACCAAGTCAGGGCATACTGTAGAACTGTTGTCAATATCACAAGCAACATATATCAATGTAAAGTATGAATAAAGTATCACGTACTAAATGCAGTCACCTATGGTTAGTAAAGATGTCAGACTCCAATGGCATAAGACTTCACAACAACCACAGACAGATAAAACTGTCAGAGAACTGCACAGCAATCATGATCAACTGTCAGTGTCACTCTAATGTAGACTAGGGTGCCCACACTGATGGCTCACACCATGGTTCTGGCTGCATCTACCATGTATGGAAATACTCAGCTGAGGTTGCTCCATATACCGCATAGAGGAGACTGATGGGGGTGATGCCTGCACGTGGAGACACACTGTAGGTAGGGGCACGGGTGCAAGTTGACTGGTTGCGACTGCTGGGCCCACATCAGATTGGCCAAAAGCAGAAGTGTGTACACTTTGCAGCATAGACTTCAATGCCTAATGGCCAAGGGTTATTCTACTGAGAGGGGGCCTGCCTCCCATGTGGCACTGGCCTAAGCACAGTCAGGGCACACAGAACCCTGCTCATACATACTGCAGCACTGCTGTAGTACAACTATAACCAGAGATTTAACGGACAGGACCACAGATAACATGCTTTCAGTCTGTGCAGCGAATGCCTCTATGACCTCACAGTATCTGTGCTCCTGTCCTTCATGCAGCACATGCAGCTGGTGTGTAACACAATCCGTGGTACAAGCAAGTGCATGAATGTCAGATCTATGACATCACTGAAAATGTTCATTTGCCTGTAGGAATAGATGGACACCCTCTGACATGTGCCCATGCACTCCAGCTCCACACCTACGTGTACTGTTCCAGGCAGTATTGCTGTGTTGTGGGGAAGTGTCAACATCACATGAGCAGAGTCAACATGAGGCGGTGGTCCACATACCTCATACCATCCACCATCTGCATCATCTGATTTCCACATATGGTCAGAATGGCTCTCCTCCACATCTGAGGCTACAGCCTCATCCTCATGACTGTTACCAACTGGGCTGGACTGTATCACCAAATCTGCATCCTGTGTGCCAGGGGCCATGCTATCATACTCAGACATATCGTGTTCATCATCGGGATCAGTAGATGGGCCACTGGAGAATGAAGGTGGTGGATGTGCTAAAAGAAGAGACAGATGACACATGTCAAGTAAACATGCTTATATCACATGCTGGATATCATTACTGACATATGCCACATACATATCATTGCAATGTTACAGATAATAAGGACTGACCCCTATAGGAAGAAAGTTGTACAGCCCAACCACTTTGGGTATCTACTGTGGTGCACAGGATCCTCAAGATAGGAGAATATGGCTCACAGACTGTTAACCGTGGCAGGGCTAGCCACTTGAGAGTGTGGTATATGGCTCTAGGTGATTTGGTCATGTTGACTAATATTGCCAAAATGGGCATGGATAGTTACTGGTGATAAGTAGGTTGAGGACCCAACCTATGACAGGGACCTATGCTAACAGTGGGAGGGGTGTATGTAAACTTATTGGCGTGTGCACACTCCATAAAGCCCAGCAGCCCTGGGTCAATAAGCTACTGGCTGGCCGGTGTCTAGTTGTCCACTCTAGGTTAACTGGAATAGCTCTGTTGAGCAAAAAGCTAAACATAAAACCAATCAACCTGCTAAACATTAACAGAGAATTGTTACACTTAATGTAGGATCACTGACAGGATGCAGCTTGGAAGTGGATAACATGATTATACTGAGGAAGCTGGACATCCCATGTATCCAAAAGACAAGATGAAAGTGCAGTGCAGTAAAGCCACTTGGCTTGTGATCCAGAGACTACTACTCAGGAGGGGGGGCAGGCTAGAAATGGTGTGGGAATTGTGGTGAGAGAGATGCTTCAGAAGGCAGTGAAGGATATCATTAGAATTAGTGACAGACTCATGGCAGTCAGACTCCAGTGTAATGATAGGGCAATATTCATAATCTCAGCATAAGCCCCACAGCAGGGTTGTGATAGTGAGGAACAGAGTGCATTCAGACAGCAGGTGTGGGACCTACTAGATAAAGCAGGGCAGCGTTAATTGGTGTTGATAATGGATAATTTGAATGCACATACTGGGATAGACAGAACAGGATATGAGGATTGCCTTGGTATACATGGGTGGAGCAACAGGAATAAAGAAGGAGAAGCCATTCCAGACTTCTGTCTGGCAAATGGTTTGATAGTAGCCAACACATGGTTCAGAAAGGGAGGTAGTCACAAGATCACATACAAGAGTAGCCAACATGCAACTCAGGTAGGTTTCCTCCTAGTAAGGTAAAGGCACTGGGAGTAGAATCCATGATTGCAAAGGCATCCCCACTGAGACATTCAGCCACAACATAAACCACTGGTTGCCACAATTGGCTGAAAGCAGTGGTCAGAGAAGGCTCTAAGGTTAACAGAGACCAGGCTGAAGATCTGGAAGTTGACTGGTGATAAAGTGAAACAGTTTAAGGAATTACTTAGGGCTCTAGCACCCCAAGAGGGCCTATTTAAAAACATCGAAGTTTCAGAACTTTGAATGTTCTAATATCGACCCCTATTCAGTGAAAACTGACAACATCGAAAATTCAGAACAGTTAATTTTTTCCTAGGGAAAAAAATTTGCTGTTCTGAAACACATACACACAACACAAGCACACCAAACAAAGAGGAATCCACACACATACACCTAAAATCTTACATCTAACGCTACACTAAACTGTACATTCACCACTAACTATCCACTTACCTTAACCCAAACCCTAACATTAAGTCTGTCACTATCGCACACTCACCTCACCCGCGCCCTAAACCTAACTCACCTACCCCGCCCTAACCCTCACATCCACACAATCACACACTTACCTGACCCACGCCCTAACCCTAACTCACCTAACCCACCCTAACCCTCACATCCACACAATCGCACACTTACCTGAACCCAACCCATAATGTTCCACCACAGCGCTAAAAATAGTGAAGCAACAGAAACAGTCAACCAAATTATTTCCCTAGGAAAAAATCTGGGTTTCTGCAGCTTCGCTATTTTCAGTGTTCGCTGAATAGGGGTCAATATTAGAACATTTGAAGTTCTGAAACTTCGATGTTCTAATATAGACCTCCCCCCCAAGAAGGGGAGAAAATAGGTGGAGTTGAAGAAGAATGGCAGGGCCTCAAAACAGCATGTATTAGGACTACAGAACAGATATGTGGCTGAGCCAGCTATGGAAATAAGGTACACAAGGAAAGCTGGTGGTGGAATGTAGAAATCCAGGAAGTCAGCAAAAGAAAGAAGGAGTGCAAGAAAAAATGAGAGAAAGAAAAGACTAACCAGGCTAGGAAGGAATACTGGTTGACTAACAAACAAGCTAAGAAATGAGTTGCAATAGAAAAGAATAGGGCATCGGAGGCACTCTACCAGCTTCTGGAAAGTGACTCAGTAGGTGGTACAAAGAAACTATATCAGGTCACAAGGCAAAGACAGAAAAGATAAAGAAGATAGTTAGACACCCTTCATAAGGGATGCCAGCAACAAGTTTATTAGTACACAGGGCATCAATGGCAGACAGAAGGAGTACTTCCAGCAGCTTCTGAATGAAGAAAACCCCACAGAAGCTGTACTGCCTCACAAACAGCCTATGATGAGAGAAGAAGAGGAGCCCACCCTAGAAGAAGTAAGTATAGCACTAAGGAAAGTGAAGTCAGGGAAAGCAGGAAGCTCAGATGAGGTCACAGCAAATATGATAAAGATGCTGGATAAGATAGGGGAGAAATGGCTCCTGAGGATACTCATAGCAGTGTGGAGAAAAAGACGTATCTCCGATGACCGAAGAATAAACATACTTGTGCTAGTGTACAAGAACAAAGGGACATCCACAACTGTGGGCAGTACAGAGGCATCAAACCCTTGTCACATTGCATAAAAGTTCTGGAGACAGTGACTGTTAAACAGATACACAGAGTAATAGAATGTAAGATGGAAGATGAGCAGTTTGGATTCAGATCAGGATGCAGCACAACTGACCCAATGTTTGCAGTGAGACAGATAGTTGAAAAGAAGCTTGAAATGAAGAAAGAGTCCAACTGGACATTCTTAGACTTGTAGAAAGCATATGACAAGGTCTCAAGAAAGCTCATATGGGCAGTACTGTGGTGGTTTGAAGCCCTAGAAACATTAGTATAAATAATGCAGGCTATGTACAAGGACCCACTGGCTCAAGTATAAACAGTATTTGACCTCACAGAGGGATTCCCAGTGGGAGTGGGTGTACATCGGGTTTCAGCTCTGAGTCCGCTGATATTCATCCTGGTGATGGACTACATTAGCAAACAGGTTGGAGGAGACAGATCAACAAAGTTACTGTATGCAGATGATGTGGCATTACAGGCAGACTCTGAACAAGAACTTCAGCAAAGGATAGGGGAGTGGAATGCAAAACTTAAGGCAATTGGGAAGAAAATAAGTACAGATAAGACAGTGGTTTGTTTGTGTCTTTCGGCTTTTCCCGGTTAGGGGTCGCCACAGCAGAACTGTGCTAATGATAAGCGGTCTGCTAATGATTGGCAATAGATTTTTACATGCTGGCTTGCCAGGCCTAACACACAACCTTCAACGAAGGAATGCCCATTCACGCATGTCGCCACACAGAAGACGCTCTAACTGAGAATCAAATGGGCAATGTCTAACTGTGAGGCGACAATGCTACCGCAGCACCACCACCGCAGTATATACAGATAAGACAGTGGTAATGGCAGCAAATTGGGGAAATCAGAAGAAGCTGAGAATTGAGATGTAAGGGAAAATAGTGGAACAGGTAAATAGCTTCAAGTATCTTGGAGAGGTAGTTGAGGAGAAGAGAAGTCTGAATGAATAAATTAAAGCTAGAATCAGAGGGACTGGAGTCAACTGGCATAGAGTCTCAGGTGCAGTCTATGACAGAAGAATGCCAAAGAAGCTGAAAAGTAAGGTGTACAAGACAGTGGTTTGACCAGTACTACTGTATGGTACAGAAACTTGGGCAGTAAAGGCAGAACAGATGAAAAAGCTAGAGGTGATGGAAGTGAAGTGCCTGAGAAGGGTGGTCGAATGCACACTGTGGGACAGACGAAGAAATGAGGACATAAGAGCAGAAGCCAAAGTAGCTCCAATTGCAGAAAAGATCAAAGAGAACACATTACAGTGGTTCGGACACATGTGCAGAAAAGCAGAAGACAATCTGGAGAAGAAGATCTGGGACAGACAGGAAGAAGGTAAGAGGAAACGAGAACATCCAGCAAAGAGGTGGATGGATTGTGTGAAAGAAGATCTGTGACAATCAGACATGAGTGTTGAAGAAGGCAGGAGTGTGGCATTGAACTGAGAAAGATGGTGACTGTTAACATGAGACCCCAACCCCATGCAGAAAATGGGACAAAGGGGGATGATGATGATGAACAACAGGTGTAACAGCAATGACATGTATGAAAAAAAGGTAATGGCATACCAGTCACACCCTCCTCTTACACAAACAAATGATTGGTGCCAAAGTCATGGCCTTAAACTCAATGCAAAAAATGCATTATCATCCCTTTTGGTAAGAGCGATGTTCCTGTTAACTAGCACATCAATAGCAATACACTAAGAACACACTCAGGGGTGAGACACCTGGGCACACAGGTTGAGAGCAACCTTATCTTTGATCACCATGTTTTCACAGTGGTAAGAAGGGCATTCTGTATTGCTCATCTTATAAGTAAGGGCATTGCCTCCAGAAAAAAAGAAGTTATAACCTTCCTGTACTCTTCCCTCTTCAGGCCAATAATCAAGTTCAATGCCCTTTTTGGTATGTACTTTCCAAGCACCTGCAGCAAATGGAGAGACCACAAAAAATACAAGGTCTTCAGCATCTGTACTAAGTGGATCATCTGAAATCACTGTCACTTTATTCTGTTTCATATAGACTACTCAGAGGCAATTTCTGCCTCACATATAAGGCAATCTCTGACCGTAATAAAATAATGGAAATATAGCATATCAACAAGTCAAATGATGCATGGGTTACTCACTCTAAAGACCTTAACCTGGTATGTGACATTAACCAAACCTGCTGGAGGGACAAATTTCAGGTTACCACACCTTTGGAACAGACTCTCACTTCATATCAAATAGAGCATCTCACTGGCCCTCTTCAAATGCAATCTAGATGATTGGATGGGTAACCGTAAAGTCAACCTGGAGATTCTACTTGTACCCTCTTGGACAAGGACAATAGGTGCTGATCATGGAAGTAATGGTAGAACTTGGCTAGGCTTGTAAGGACCCTAGGGTCATTAGCCTAGTAACTTCCTATGATCCTATGATGCTATATAACACACTTATGCTACACAGTGCTGCTGAACATGGTGGGGAACCATATCTGGTAAGTCTGTAGATGCGTCTGCATGACACGTGTCCACAGAAGATGTACCTGTAGGTTACAATGTCAGAGAAATATCAACATGAGAGTATATGCAACTGTCATGATAGGATGAAGTGGTAATAACAGGTAATGGTCACAGAGACAGTAAAAGTATATGAAGAAACTCACCTGTCATGTCCTGCTGTTGTACAAAAGTGGATAGACCAGTGCAAATGAATGCAGACAACATTACACATGTTGTTTTTAGTGTTATGTACCTATTGAAGCTGTATTGCAACATGTCATTACACCTACGTTGGTCATCTTCACCCTATATGGACCCATTTGCATGATGCAATTCTACTGCTGCAACACAAAAATAACAATACATAAATATGCATGCAACAACAATCTGTACTGAGTTACTCTATATGGAACAATGTTTTGCAAAGTAACCCATACATGTGAGGCACCTGCTTCTATCCCACCCCTGGATATATGACACTTCCCGCTCCTTATATGGAGTGACATGAGAAATGGGGGATCTAATCTGGAGGTTTTAATGGTGGACCGCCACCAATGGCATCCCTTGACTTCTCATACTGTCATAGCTTGTTGGCGGCATGAAGATTCATGGCAGAGCACAATCAGTGACAGTTCTCCCAGGCTCTCTTGTGACCTCCCAGAGCATTAATAATGTTGGTGAGGTCGGTCCACACTTCATTCCTTGATACTGTATTTTCTGCCCGTCCAAGGAGTCTCTGTCTATGTTGGAGCAGAGCATCTATTATAATCCATTATAATTTTGTTTTCTTCTTTTGAAAGACCTCAGGTCTGTTTGCCATCTGGAAGATGCAATTCTGCACATGGTAAGATTAACACGGGGCACACATATGGAGATGATTATGTTGACAGCTTATGCCAATTTACCCTCTCTGCATTCCTGTGCATTCCTATCTCTAAGAAATAGTCCCTGCCCTGTACAGTACTGTGACATATAAAACAACATATGTGATAAGAAACCTGTCTAAATACATAAGGCTTGGAACAACAACATAATTTGTGATGCCTGTAGAGGATGTCTATAATCAGTGAACCAATTACAGTGGATATCACTGCACTGGAGGTCAACCACAACAGTATCGTGCCACATGATCCACACACACACACACACACACACACACACACACACACACACACACACACACACACACACACTGCATGCAGTTCATATGAGTATACTACTCATAACATATCTGTAAAATAAAAACGTGTGCTGGCTGTCACACAAATCCTGCATTGTCAATAGCTATAATGCAACTGGAGCCTAAATAGACAACCTGAGTAAAATAACAGTCATATTAACCTATACTTTTATATGTTTAGCTTATATGAACACAATCAATATTGAGCAGTGAATGCTATCCTCGTTAGCAGAGAATAACTGTACATTATAAACTGAACAACTTATGGAAAATGTCAGAAAGCTTACCTGTTCGTAAGTATACTCCACATAGTACATGGTAAAGAGACCTAAAGATGGATCAATTTTTATTCATGAATATTTCTAGTACAAGTATTAATAATCATCATTGAATAAATATCTGTAACTTTACTACATAACAAAATAAGGATTACGTCAGAATCCGCAGGCTTCCATACATATACCACAGACTATACCAAGTCACCAGCAATATATACAGAAAATTTGTTAGTGCGTCTTTATGCACTGTTCACTTGTACTGTTTATGTTTTTCTGTACAACTGCATATGTGAAATCCCTGCTTGTTAGTGATGCAGATGTACCCACCTGTATGCATATAGGTTAATCCTATACTCCTCCAGTAAGTCGCATACATTTTTTATACTGCACACTGTTTTCCCTAAATGTATCAGTCTAAGCATATACACATATACTTCTAAGCAGTAATGTTAAAAAAGGTCTATAAGAAGAGAAACACATCCCACCACAGCACTGCTAACAGGTGCAAAATTACCTTTGTAGCTACCTGTGAGTCAGATATAACTGAAAGTAAGACTGACTATGCGCACATAGCTTTTAAGTCTCATTTGCACCATACATAATTAATGACATTCATTAAAATTCAAGGTTTTGGGATCTCATTTGCATATGCCCATATAAATTCTCAAAATTAAAAGCATTAACCATTCAGCGTAATGGGCGGGTACTGTGTGCAAATATCCAGAAAGTATTGTTTAACGGGACCATATGTAGGACGTGTCCATTGTCTTCCAATGATTTAATACCATCCCATAAGTGCCACTTTTAAATTGTAATTTTGATAAATTTACAAATCAGACCATTGCTACCTGTGAACTGAGTGGGAACTAAGTGAACAATGTATTGAATTGTGATCTATTGACCTTATCAACATTATCATCAAGATGGCTACTTCCAGGAGGGTTCAACATGTCTGGATTTCATATTGGACTGAGGAAGAGGCCACTCAAATTCTGACCTGCAATGGAGTGGAGCATCACAGGAGATCCACACCATCGAATTTTGTGATGATCAACATCTTGAACTGGATTGAGAGAGAGCATCAACAACATATGGGAATCTAAAGGACTGAAGTGCAAGTTCAGCACTGCTATGCAGGTCATCATATTGGTGGTGCACATTCATCACTGCTATGATGACCTACATTGGAGGTATGCTGAAGATTTTTGTTGAAGGGTCACCAGAGTGCAAAGATAGCAGACAGATGTCTACAGTAAGTGTCAAGTCTCTTAACAACAGGTACTGTTATGACTCTGTCATAGTCCATGTTGGTGTGAATGACTTGAAATGTACCACTCTGGACTATATGAAGAGAGACATGATTGAGCTCACTGAATATGTGTCCCAGACAGGTATGTCCCAAGCCTTAAGCAGCATCCTACTCTCACCCAGAATGATACCTCAATACAAACAGAAAATTATTGACTTTAACAACTGGCTTAGTTTCTGGTGTCATTCCAAGGGGATCCGGTACCTGACAGCCTGGGTGGACATGATTGACAGACTACAATGCATTGCCAGAGATGGCCTTCATCTGTCTCCCCTGGGGTTTAGGCTTCTGGCAAAGGATCTTGCCTCCCCCATAGTGCTTTTTTTAGGCAAAGTCATGAGCACAAAATTACCAACATGAAAAATTCTTATAAACAAAATTTAAAGGTCATGCTGCTAAATGCTAGGAGTCTTAGCATGAAACTGCACTCATTGTAAGCATTCCTTGCCCTGGAGGGTGCTGATATTTGTGCAGTCACTGAAACCTGGTTCAAAGCTGTGGAGCGCACCCCAACCTTACCAGGTTACTCATCCTACCATACTTTCAGACCCCAAACAGAGCGCTACAAAGCCAAAGGAGATGGAGTTTCAATATTTATCAAAGAAATACACACCTCCAGGCTGACCAAACATTATGACACACAGGAGACACTCCAAGTGCAGTTAACTGTTGACAAAACACCTATACAAATCATAGCTAGCTACAGACCCCCAACCATGACTCAGGATGCCCACTCCAGCTATCTGGACTTACTTGAATCCATCAAAATTCAACTCTCTACCCTGATCCTGAGTGACTTTAACTACCCAACCATAAAGTGGAAGACCTAGCCCAAACATGAATGCCCAGAGTTTCCTCGACTTTGTCAATGCCAATGCATTGGATCAGCTGGTCGACACCCCTACAAGAGGTGAAAATATCCTGGACCAGGTCCTAACCAACATTAGTAGCCACTGTAGCACTCCTACAGTGTCATCCTCCTTGGTAAAATCCAACCATAAAGTGATCACTTTTGATGTCACAATCTCCCCTGCCCCCTCCCCCTTGTCAGGGTCAAACAAATAAACTTTTCCAAAGCTGACTACAATTTTCTCAGAGCATGTATAAGCAGCTTCACAGCCACCATCCCTTTAGTTGGACCTAGCAATAATGTCCACAACTACAGCAAAAAACTATATGAGCACCTACATATTGCTGTAGGGACTCAGCAATACCTGACAGGACCAAATCATCTTTTCATGGAAGAGTAAACCTGTCTGGTGGACAGCAGCAATACACAAACTCTATAATACAAGGAAAAAATTGGTGTTCAGGGCCAAGAAGGAGCAGGTGCCAAGTTGGAAGCAATATCTCCTTTTTCTGAACAAGCAAATAAGGTCATTGGTGAAATCCTCTAAGGCTTACTTTGAGTCCAAATTGGCCACATCAACCAAGAACAATCACAAGGGCTTCTTCAAATATGCCCACAATCTCAAAGGCAACACCCAAATTTGCTCTGAACTAGTGGTCAATAACACTACATACACAAACACAGCAGATAGAGCCAACCTGTTGGCAGACAGGTTCAGTGAAAACTTTACCCCCCCTTTCCCCCATCAGTAAACCAGGACATCCCCAGCACCTGTTCTCATCCCCTCATCACCAGGAAGAAGATCCTTAATGCCCTCTAAAAGGCAAAACATACAGTCTCCATTGGACCCAATAACATCCCTGGCTGTATCCTACATGAACTCAGGCTCTTAGCTCCGTTAGTCAACCTATTCAACCAAAGCCTGAGCACCAGCTTCATCCTAGCTGAATGGAGGACAGCCACTGTCATGCCTCTACACAAAGGTGGAGTGTCCACTGACCCAGGCAATTATAGGCCCATCAACCTAACTAGCCAGATCTGCAAGGACATGGAATGCATTATCATTATCATAGACCTTATAAACAAGGGCAATGGCAATCTCCAAGCACTTGACCCCCCACAGTTTGGTTTTGTCAAAGGGAGATCATACCTGTTAAACTTGGTCAAGTTCTTTGAAACAGTCACCAAAGCCATGGATGAGGGGAAGACAGTGCCAAAGCCAAAGCCTTTGACACTATTATCCACTTGGGCATAATAGAGAAACAGCAGAAGAACGACCACCAAACGGAACAGGACTCTGATACCAGTAGTACACCAAATAAAAACGAAAACAATCAATGGCATATATAGAGTCCTAAAAGATAGTGGCACTGATATCCAACCTCGCAAAGAGCCAAACCAAATTGTCACACTAATTTCCTTGTAACTTCCTCTTAAATTAAAAGAAGTACGATGCAGGAAAAAATACAGCAACAGTCTGTAGACCAAAATTTAATAGCAGAGAACAGAGTAGCGCTTTCACCAACAGGCTTTGTCAACTCACAGTTACAGCCATATACTGATGGTTTAAATATAGAGCAGAGAAGCTTTCATTGGTTAACTAATAAAACAATTAAGGCTTAATTAAATATAATTAGTTAAACGCAATTTAAAATACAATTTAAAAAATCTCATATTATATACTGGCTGTCTACATATATATCTATCTAATAACTATCTACATAAATTCATAAACATATACACATATATATACACAAAAGGAAACATATAACATATTAAATAATACAGCTTACTGGTAATAAAATAACCATTGCTAAAATTTCACCTTTTGTTGTTGTGTATTTTCCTAATTCTTCTTTTCTTAAGGATGGGTTTAATCTGGATTTTATCATTCAATCCTGGTGCCTGGTGTGCCCTCAGGCGAATGATCCATCTAAGTTCACACTCTAATATGAAGTTATCAAAATCCCTCCCTAGCACTGGGGTGGATGTGTTGTATAACACGGAAGAGAAAATTATGAGTGGTGCCTGACATATCATGATGTTTGGCAAGTGCATTATGTTAATGCTTGCTCATATGGTAGACATGCTCCTAACCCTCTCTGAGCTGTCTACTAGTCTTTCCCACATAAAATGAAGAGCAAGCAGTGCATGTTGCCAAATAAACTAGCCCTTTACTCATACAATCTGTTCCTGTACTAAACATGAATTTCCTATGTGTTACTGGATGCTCAAACACATCACTTGTTTCTATATAGATACACTGGTTGCATCTACTACAAGGAACACTGTTGGTATGTGGTCCAAGTGTAGAGGGAGTACATCTAATACTAGATAGTGAGGGGTAACATAAGATCCTTTTGAGGTTAGGTTTATTACAAAATGTAAAATTGGGCCTCTCCCCCACTAGGTTACCTATCTCATCTTCTAAAAGAAGTGTATCCCAATATTTAGCTATACTTTCCTTTAATATACCAAAATCCTTAATATAACAAGTTATAAATCTCAAACCTATATCCTTGTTACTTAAAGTAGTACTTTGATTTATATCAATATCAGAAAAATATGGTCGGGCTATGGTATCCCTTTGTTTATATACATCATCAGAAATCAGGTCAAACAGTGTTGTATCATAGCCTCTTTCACTAAAGTTATTCCTAAGTAATTTTAATTCTTGTGTGAACCCTTCCAAAGATGGGTTCAACCTGGATGCCCTTGTAATTTGGCCCTTCACCACATTGTCAAAGACAAACCTAGGATGCATACTGCTCCTATGCAGGAGCGAGTTCTTATAACAGGCTTTTCTATGTATAGAGGTGTTCAATAAACCACTATTTAGCCTCTCTATATTTACATCAAGGAAAGAGATTCCCTCGTAAGAATATACAAAGGTGAATTTAAGATATTCCGACAATTCATTCACTTGTACAAAAAATTCTTTCAATTGATACTCATCTCCCCGACAAATAAAAAAGAGGTCATCCACAAACCTCCTATAGAAGCCTATATGCCTCTTAAAGTTGTCCAATGTAAACAGGGAATCCTCTTCCCATTGTGCCATGACCAGGTTGGCGTAACTATTGGCACAAGCCGTGCCCATAGCTACGCCTTCCTTTTGCATGTAAAGGGTGTCCCCAAAAAGAAAAAGATTACTAGTCAATACTGTCTCCAAAAGTAAAGTCAGGAAATCAATCCTGTCCCCATTCATGTCCGTATTCTTCCTCAAATATTGTTGTATTTTCTGAATATCATCATCATTAGGAATAACTGTGAAAAGACTCACTACATCCATAGTAACAAGAATAAATCGTTCATTCTCTTCCAATGTCTTAGTGTATGTATACAGATCAATTAAAACTGTTTGCTGTCTATTAAAATATAATTATTAGCACGAACTAGGGGACCTAAATAATACTCCAAATATAAGGCTAGTGCTTCAGTGACCCACCCTTGACCAGATACAATGGGTCTCATGGGTGGGTTCACCAGTGTTTTATGAATTTTTGGTAATCCATTAAGAATAGGAATTAAGGGATTGTCCATCTTAAGGTATCTATATAGTTCAAATTCTATGTCACCACTTGCTAATAAATCATCCAACATATTATACACCATGAAAACCTTATCCAGTACTATCGACATACTTATAGTTTCATAGAATTTACTATCCCTCAACATATCTGTCATGATATTCACATAGTCAATTTGGTTCATAAGGACCACTGGCCCACCTTTGTCAGCTGGCCTCACTATTAATTCATCATCTCTCTTTAATAGAATCATAGCATTGCGTTGAGCCTTAGTTAAGTTGTCCTTATAATATCTTCTATTCCTATTTTGATTATTAGTGGAATTATAATGTTTGTAAATATCATTTTCCACTAGTTTCAAGAAAAGTGTCTAATAGTGGATGCAATATCGGCATATATGTACTGTAAGGACGAAAGAGGGAAGTGTGCAAACCAATATTAGAAGTACTATTAAATTCTAATTTTAATTGTACATGCATAAATTTCTTAACATCTATAATCATATCTGTGATATCACCCCTGCTTGAAGGCACAAAGCTAAGGCCCTTATTGAGGAGTTGTATTTCTTGTAAATTAAGTTCTCTATCCGATAAATTAACAACTAGCGATCCCCATCTTGTCCCACATCTTTTCAGAGTGGGACCAACGTGTTCGCTCTCTGGTAGTTTTCGTTTGTGCCTTCCCCTGCTCATGGATCTCTTTCTTTCCATAGACTGATGCACTGCTATGGGGAAAGGGGTATTCAGTTTATTTAGAGATGTCTCTGTGTTATTACCCTGTGTTTTTCTTCTTACAACTACCTCTGGTGTAAGGGGTATTTCTTTAGTTAATGTAACCCGTGGGTTACACACTTCAGTAACTCCCTCTCGTATAATTTCTACCTCTCCTGCAATAACCTGGATATTCTCATCAAAATTATTAACTATTGACCCGTTCTTATCATTCAAAATAACTGGAGAAACATGATTAACAGTAGTAGCATCAGAGATAACATTGTTCGCATTAAACGCCCCACTTTCAGCATTATTGTTAGTAACTGATGTAGATACATGTGCATTTCTAGTCGCAAAGCGCGGCCAAACAAAGACCTGGTTGTTGTTAAAGTCTTTAATGTCCCTATATAATTGATCCTGGGGCCTCTACTGTTTGGGATATACTTTTCTGAGGTGCAAGCCAAAACCAATAGTCTGTGGCTGGCCAAGTTTGCAGATGACTGCAAACTGGGCGCTGTCTTAAATTCCCCTAGTGATGTGAACATCCTCCAAGATGGCCTTACCCAAACTAATGCCAGAAGCATGGCCTCAAACTGAATGCCAAGAAATGCATCATTATCATGTCATCCCCACTAATTATCACATTAATAACAATGTACTAAGCATGCAATCAGTCATGAGGGACTTGGGCACCCAGACTGATAGCAACCTGACTTTTGACCCTTACGTTGCTTCTGTTGCACGAAAGACGTTCTACATGGCCAACCTCAGAAATAAGGGTATTTCATCCAGGAACAAGGAGGTCATAACATCCCTGTACTCCTCCCTTATTAGACACATTATTGAGAACAATGCCCCCTTTGGCATGTAACTTGCCAAGGACATGCAGCAGTTGAAGAGACCATAGAGGTTCCTGACCAGGAGAATCCAGGGTCTCAAACACCTATCCTATACAGATAGGCTAAAATCCCTGTCCCTCTACTCAGTCTCATACAGACTGCTCAGAAGTGACCTGTGTCTGGCATATAAGGGCATTTCAGACTTAGCCTTGATGGAGTTGTTGCATATCTATAAGACAAACTCCACTTGCACAACCTATATGCCAGTCCTTAACCTGGTCTGTGACAGTAATAGAACTTGTTGGCGGGATAGATTTGTGTCCAAAAGACTCCCCCATCTGTGGAATAGCCTTCCTCTCCATGTCAATCAGAGTACCTCTCTAGTCCTCTTTAAGAGGAACCTGGACAACTAGATGGAAAACAGAAAATATACCCCTGGGATCCCACGTGTCCTTGCTGAACAGGGGAAATAGGCGCTGACTTTGAGGGAACATGGGCAAAATTTGTGGATAGGCTTATAAGGGCCTCCGGGCCAATAGCCTTGTATCATCCTATGAACCTATGAACCTAAGTATAGCTGTATATTCCTAAGGAAATGACATATAACTATGAGCCACATGTTAGATATATTCCTTTTAAACCCATTAGCAAGCTGTTCTGACAATTAGCTCATTTGGATAATCAAGAAAATAAGGTGACTGTTCTTCCTGTAATTATGGGTTCAATTCCCAAGTGATTTATTTGTTTAAGATTGTTTATCATGTACATACAAGTAAACATTTTAGCTGTTTCTGTTTCCCAAATTATAAGTACATCATTTCACACATCCAGTATGGTCATGTATCACTGATGCCTATAGGACCTCTGCCGCTGATTATTATGCACTTCTCCACTTCCTGTAATATTTGGAGAATATCACACAGACTACTTGCATATGTGTGAAAAGTAACTTATACAAATACTCCTTAGCCCATTCTGCTTTACAAAATGCACAGTATTATTAAAAATCCCATTTGTTTACTACAAGACCAGTGCAGGTATGAAGGCCTAACCATTGTAAAACTTGATGCTGTGTGGCAGTTGTGTGGAGCATGAGACCCTATAACGTTTAGGTGTCGGATGCTTCCATATTGCTCCACTATCTACAAGAATATGGATATACACACACAATAATAGTTTGTGGACTGTGTTGTATTGTGTATTAGCTCAGCCTGTAATGTAAGAAGGCAATCTGCATATATCAGGGCTAAATTTAGGTTCAATTAATTTTGGTTAGTGTGTCTGTGTAAAAGTTTTGAAAATACTTGTATAGATAGATGCTTGTTGATATTTTGTACATGCTTGTGACTATAGCATTTATTTGTCAGATTTCTATGAATATCTCTGTTGTCCAGAATGTTCTGCCAACAGTAGCTGTTTTACTACAGTTTTATATGTAAAGCTTTGAAAATAGTTGGATAGTTCTGCAAAATGAATGTGGAATATGATGACATTGACATACTGAATTTAGTGTATAAGTGTGTCATTGTTTATTAACTCAAATTCACCACTATATATTTGGAGGGAGTGAGATGGTCAGATTTTAATGTATAACATCTAATTTGACAGCAAAGTATATGTATATTTGGATGTATGACTTCTAATTTGACAGCAGAATATATGTATATGTTTTCTGTCATCCCACCTCAACTACATGTGCGTGTATGTGATGAGGAGGAAGCCGTAGTTGCATTTTAATAGCAGCTATGTGTTACAAGACAGTGTTCTACGGTCTGAGGTATGACATTTTACAATTGTGTTTTTGGGCTGTGACCACTGTGCTGACATGCATTCATACTTGTGTTTTTTTCCATAACTGCATAGCATGTTGTACTTTATTTTAACCATCACGTAAAGCATAAACCATGACCCATATTACTACCCCATCCCTCCACATTCATACCTGTGATTTATTTAACTGCATTTCCATCAGGCAATTTTAGGCAAGATGGCTTAGATAGGCAGGTAAGTGTCATGGCTAGAGTATGAACACTCAGATCCTACACTTGGTGTTTGTTAGTCTTCCAAATGTGTAAAGGATGGTGTGTGAAACATCCAAAAACTGTGTATGTAGATTCTGTAATGTTATTCAAATTAAAAGTTAGAGAACATGAGCTAATCAATATATTTTAATCATACACTGTACTATTCATTCATTCATTTATTTATTTATTTTACATTTGTTAACCGGGATTGTTTGACTGAGCAAAAACCCTTTTTCAGCAGAGGCCCGGTGAGAAAAGCTCTAAAACATAGTTACAAAAAAAATATAACCATTACAAACACAGTTAACATTATAATCATTCATAATAAAACTTGTAGAACAGTTATCATATATATGTAGTTACAATTATCTATAAAAATGTTAAGAAGAATACTGCAGCAGAAGGAAAGGAGATAATGTTAGATAAAAAATGATGAAGTAGACTCATTTAAGTTGTAAATGTTTTGGTGTAGAGGAGAAGAAATGATGGTAAGACAGAGGAAGTTAGGTTTGTTATTTAGTGAAGGTATATTCAAGGAGGCTAAGAAAAGGTACAAATCCAATGACTTTTTAAGTACTCTTTAGTGGCTAGCTTGAATACTTTAGGATGTGAAAGTGATCTAACCTCTTGTGGGAGTTTGTTGCAAGCAATAGAGGAATGGTAGCTGTATGTAATGCCTCCTATTTTGAACTTGGGCTTGTAAAATTGTAAAAGGGTCTTGGGTGGAGCTCCTGAGTAGTCTGGATGGGACATAGTGGGAGATTACGGTGCCTAGTGTTGGACAGTAGCATGGTGAATAAATAATGGAGTGTATAAATTGGAGCTGAGAGAGGTGTAGGAGGTGTGGTAGTTCAAGCCAGTTTAGATGTTTGAGAGAGATACAGTGGTGAGATTTGTAGGTTTGTTGTGCAGCAAATCTGGCTATTTTTGTGATAGGCTGATTCGAGTTTGCTAAGTAAGGTGGAATTAAGATTTGTGAGTATTTGGGAGCAGTATGTTAGGCATGGCAAAAGATAAGCATGTGTGATTGTAGTTCTAGATTCAGGGGTAAGGAATTTTTTTTTATTTCTGTAGAGAAGTCTTAGTTTTTGATTGGTTTTCCTGATACAGTTATTTGTATGGAGGTCAACTTTTAGCTGATCATCAATGGTTTCACCAAGGAGTTTAGTACTAGAGTCAGCAACTATGAGAGTGTGATTTAGTGATTTTATTTGAAAAGTAGATTTGATATGAGTAACCATTTTGGAGAGAAAGCATAAGAGTTTGTTTTTTTTGGGGATTAAGGATGAGCTGATTATTGGTGAGCCTGGTTTCAACAGAGTTGAAAGAAGACTGAGTAGCTTTTAGAAGTTCAGAGGGTGAGTTAGCAATGGTGATAACTGTGAAGTCATCTGTATATTGGACTAATGAGAATTGTGGACAAAAGGAGTAGAGTGAGTTGGTGAAGATATTGAAAAGTAGTGGTCCAAGGATGGTTCCTTGGAAACACCCATTTTCACAGGAAGGGGAGATAATAGTGAGGAGTGCCATCTTACTGACTGCTGTTGGTCAGTGAGATAGCTGGTGAACCATGCAACTGTTGTAGTAGAGAAGTTGAGATCAGAGGGTTTATTCAGTAGGAGAGGATGTCAAACAGTATCGAAGGCTTTTGAGAGGTCAAGGAATAAGCATAAGATAAGTTTATGATTATCTCTAACTATAGAAATGATGTTGAGAAAGGAAAGTAAAGTTGTAGTGGTACTGTGTTTGGGTCGGAAACCATGCTGAGTGGTAGTGAGGAGTGTGCCCTGTATAAGATATTGCATTACGTGTGCATGTATGCATTTTTTCTAAGACTTTAGAAAGAGGGGAGAGTATAGCTATTGGTCTGAAGTTTGAAAGTTCTGTGGAATTGTCACCTTTGTGAATAGGCATGGTGTAGAATTGTTTCCAGATCGCAGGTACTTTAGCTTCAGTGATGGAATGGTTGATTAAAATAGATACTGGCAAAGCAATAGAGGGAGCAGCAATCTGAAGAAAGAAACATGGGATACTGTCAACAAAAACAGAGCATGGTTTTAGTTTAGAAATAAGGGTTTTGATGTAAGCAGTAGGGACTGCTTTAAGGAAAAAAAAAGTTTGCATAGTTAGCTGTGGGTGGAGGTTCCAAGCAATTTGGAACATTGTTACTGGAGTATTTTAGATTAGGACTGGAAGGTTTGGCTATTGACTGAATGAAATAGGTGTTGAAGGAGTTAGCAGTCTCTTTCGGAGATTTGTCAGGAGATGGATTAGGTGAAGTAGGATTACTAGAATGAAATATTTGGTTTATGGCATTCCAGAATTTTTTTGGATCTGATTTTAGGGCAGCTGGAGGGTTATAGTAGAAGGTTTTTTTTCATCTTTATCAATGTATTTGTTTGTCTTATTTCTCAGTTCTTTATATTTTTCAGATCTGCTGGTAGTTTAGTTTGGGTCCAAGTTTTCCATGCTCAGTCTCTGACTGTCATAAGAGTGTGAATATTCTTAGATAGCCAAGGGGATATAGTAGCATTTATCCTTACTTTCCGTAATGGGGTTAGTGAGTTTTAGATATTTAGGAAGGTTGAGTTAAAAGCTTGAACTGCTTCATCAAGTGGGAGCTGGGTTGAATTTGGATAATTTACGACAGGTTATGTATCTATGTGGTTTAGATAAGTGGGAGGTATATCTAAATACCTTTAATGGAGAGTGGTCACTCAGGGAGTCAGACAGTGTTTCAGGACTATGGTATTTAGAAGGATTTGAGACAATAATCCAGTCAATGTGTGCACTGGTAGAAAGAGTATTATTGGTATGAATAGGCTGGGAAATAAGTTGCGAAGCCATATAGATTTATATGGTATGTTGAGTTAAGACTGGTGAGTGTTTCCCAATTTATGTTCACATCCCCAAGGAGGATGATTTCCTTAGGGATGTTTTGGAGAGAATGCTTTCTAATAAGGGAATGTTGTCCCCTGGTGTAATGTAGATAAATACAACAGTAATAGTAGTATAGTCATTTAACTTAAAGTTTGCTACCAGTAATTCTGTGGGAGAAAAGGAAGATATAGACAGCTTTGGGTATGTAAAGGTGAGGTTGTTGGAGTATACAATTGCAATCTCTCCTCCTTTTTTATTAGGGCGATCGAGCCGTATTATATTATATCATATCCAGGAGGGAGTATGTCCTTACCTAGGTTTTGTGGTTTAAGCCATGTTTCTGTAAGGAAATGATGTCTGGGTTTTGAGCAGATATCCAAGCATGAAGTTGGCTAACTTTATTAAGAATGCCTCGAGTGTTTATAGAGTAAAAGATTTTTTTTTTTTTTTTTGTTAAATTACTTGTGGTTGATAAGGTATTGTGAGGAGTGGTGGAGTTAGGACTGAGTCCTGGGTTAGGGTGGATATCACCTGATATGAGTAGTGAAATAGGATAGCAGTTAGGTTTGATAGTTATTAGGCAGTATTTAGTGTATTTTGATTTATTTGTAGATACATGCTTTTTACTTTTTTGCAAGTGATAAGGAGCACGCTAGGAATCATGTCTTATTCCTTGAGTCGATGCATAAGCTGGAGGAGCAGTGCAGGGAGAGAGGTATGATGATTACTTTTTAAAATTGTTTTACTTAGAATAGATCTGATCATTGTTAGAGGATTGCTTTTTTTGCATTACCATGCATACTTCTTGTAATGCAGAAATGCCCATCATGCATCTGTAAGAAAAGTACAAAAATCATACAATCCCTGTGATTACCAGTATGAATTTCATAAAAATATGTTTACATATGAGTTATCAGCAAACCATGTTTTCTGAAGGTAATGTTTTGAATTGTATGTCACAAACTAGATTACAGTCATGTATGTGTAACTTTCACAGTGCTTCCTATTATGATGGTTTGAGCACAAGTGTTTTACCTACTTTTAATATTGTAGGTGTTGGTGACTGAGTTGTTGTGAATAGTCTACTTATTTACACATTTAACAGCCATTAGCTGTCTCAGTGTTTGCACTGTTGTTACCAGACTATTTCTGAAATAAACAATTTGGGCATTGTTTCTACCTACAACACCTTTGATGCTTTGTTTGCAATGCATTTTATCCTGTGTTTAGCAGTAGTTTAGCATATAGTCATTCCTGTTTTTCATTTCTAATTTTCTGATACATAATCAGCAGTCAGCATTATGCTGTTTGCATTCTCCTGGGACATACATAGTGATTGCTAATAAATTTATATAGGGCACCAATACATTAGTAGACAGACAGTACTGTTTGTAGGACATAACTTATGTTTTCATATGTCGCAGGCTGTCACCATGTTTATGATTGTCCATTACATCTAGAGTGTTGTGTTGCATTGTAAAGATTTAATGTTGCGTCAGCCAATGACCATGTTACCTTACTCAGCTCTTTTACATATAGCTTTTATATTTCCCACTGGATTGTCATCTCACAATATCATCATTATACCAGAATGTTGATTGGTGACTGTTCACATGACTCTTTACATGAATAGGTACCTGGACTACAGCTAACTTTCACACACCAGCATAAATATGCAAGACACACATATAAGACAGGAAACTTGGAAATAGTGCTATTCTCTCAGACAGGCCAATGGTCAATGTAAAGAGGCATACATCATGAATTAAGTACTGCAGGTCAAGGTACTTGTATTATGTTGTCAGTTTTACAATGTTGTTTTGCAAGAAAGACACGTGTAAGTGTTGCATGACAGAGTGTCAAGGCATGCTTCTGTTCAAATGCCATGCTATTTAAGAGTGCTGGCTATGTACATGCTTGTCATAAATAATGATGGCTAATAAGCAAGTAGTCATGGAAGGTGATACCGCCAGCCCAGCTGGCTGGAATTTTGTAAATGATTATATGTCATTAATGAATATTAACATGATTTATATGAAAGTGTAACAAAAGGGAGATGCTGCCAGCACAGCTGTCTGGAGTTTTGTAAATGGTTATGTGTCATTTGTGAATGTCGTCATGCTTCATATAAGATGCTTGTGTTATATATATATGTATTAGAACTGTATGTCATATTGTACAAATGTGTGTCCTGCAGAGTTATTTTGCAAAGTACTGAGCAGAAATGTATATACACTATTGCAACTGTTTAGATGTACATATTTTAACAGTGGAAACTGAAACACAGAAGGTTAGCTTCTGAAGAATGGCTAAAAACTGAAATTACTTTATGACCATATAATAAAAGGATGTTATCTTCCAGTTGCAGTGCAGTAACAGACACAATGTCTAGAACAACTTTTTTGTATTGTCTTGGAAGTGTTTATTGTTTTATGACTTCCAGGATCTGCCTTAGATTTAAATGAAGTACTTGTTATGTATTTTCACAGGTAGATGCAAAATGCTACCAGCTGCATCAGTGGAGGTTTTCATCTAGGATAGAGTCAGATGACAAGATGTGATGTCATTCTGCAAACTATCCCAGCAGTAATATCTGGGATATTAATTTAAGAACTCTCTGAGAGAAAGACTGAGAATTTTGTATTTTGTCTTTGATCTGACAAAACATCCACTCACCACATCTGCCTGTTTGCTCTGTATGTAAGTTAACTAGGATGCAATAATTCTCTTATATACAGTCAAATATAGTGAATATAGCTTATATGTTTTCTTTATTTATTTGAGACTGTCCTGCAATGTTATTTTAAATATTTCCTGTGATTTTAAACTCTGATGTATCTGTGATTATATACCAATTATGTTCTTGTTCTTTTATTAATTATAATTAAATATAGTTAAACCTTTCATTCTGGATGATATTTGTGAGATAAATTTAAGTTCTGAGAGTACTTGCATATTTATTTGGTGACACTGTGGGCCACTCCTTATAGCCTTGGTCCTGGTCAAACTACCATTTGAAGTGGTAGTAACATTACACAGTAAGATTGGACACCCTTTGCTAAGGTCCTTAAAGTAGCTGATAAGGACGTGGCTGGTGGCAGTGATGACTGCCTTATACTCTGGGCAAAAGGGGGCATAGCTAGTAAACCTGCGACAGCCTTTCCCAGGTGTGTGTGTGTGTGTGTGTGTGTGTGTGTGTGTGTGTGTGTGTGTGTGTGTGTGTGTGTGTGTGTGTGTCTGTCTGTCTGTGTTTGTATATAAATCAAACCTCAAAGTGTGTGTGTGTCAGCTTCCTGGCCAGGGACATGAAACACTGGTTGGACAGAGAGGGTGCTGAAGGTCTTGTCTTGACCACTCAGCTGAGATCTCAACTGTATAGCTGTGCCAGTAGGAATCTTATTGGGGATCTGGAGAAGAGGGAGAAACCAGCCCCAGACTGACTGTGGTCTCTGTCTGGTCTTAAGGAAATTACACTTTACTGTACACATAATAGTGCCATGTGCATGAATATTCACCTGTCTGCACCAATTATTTTTATTATACTCCTCCTACATAATCATTTAGTCCATATCATCTGAGCATGTGGTTTAAATGACACTTACAATGCATGCTGATATACCTATATTCTCATATGCAAATATCACAGGTCGATGGCATAGTAATTAATGCCTGTTAGATTTCTAATGTGTACATCAGTTTGTGTTTATCAACCGTGCTTTTCACAGGAATGTGGTTTTCATTGTTAAACTTTTGATTTATAATCTACATCACATTCTAACATTTCATACTGACTGTTTAGTGCCTGTGCATTGTGAAACAGTGAATATGTTATGCACTCATATAGTTGCAGGTATGCATATTATGTGCTTTCTTTCTTGTCATGTGATTCCCCTTGACAGAGGATTGGACCCATTTATGTTCACTCATCAGACTTCAGAGAAATCTCTGGAGACAACCAATGATGATGACGGCCATGGTGGAGATGATGATGATGATGATGATGAGACAGGATCTGGACCTGTATGTGCCATCATCCCTACTGCACCTCAGAAGAGACATGCCCAGCACCACAACAAGATGACTATCCGGAACAGATCTGAGAGGTGATGACTGAAGTCTTTCAAACACAGATGAGAGACATGAAGGGGACTTTTTTCATAATATGGCACAGGCTATGCAGAGCTAATTCAAGGAAATAGCCTAGGAAATCATTTGTAATGTTCATCCTCATCAGGGGAGGCCCTCAGGACTGTAAATACTGTCTGTGTGATCCACTTGTGTAATGCTGCCACCATGGTGTTTGTCATATAAATGATTAGATTGTAGACACACTTGTGCATGCATATCATTTTGCTGCCATGCTTATGTGATGCATATCCATCTGTACACTGCAGATATCATGTGACATTTAGCATTATGTTGCAAAGGATGGATGACACACATTACCACATTAGACATTCAGTCAACATGTTGCTGCCCATGAGTTTCTGCAGTTGATGCATGCATTGCTCCATGTGATCAGCTGTGGTAATCATTACATATGCGTGTATGTGTGTACTCCTATTCATGCAGTACAGAATATTGTTATTATGGTCAAGGCACTGAGGCCCGGTATGCCACAGTTATACATTTTTCACACACACACACACACACACACACACACACACACACACACACGCACACACACACACACACACGCATACGCACACGCGCGCACACACACACACACACACACACACACACACACACACACACACACACACACATATATATATATATATATATATATACACACACATTACCACAAGTGTTTAATCCACATGTTGTTTTACATCAGCATGACAGTATATATGTGTATGTGATGCTGATTCTTAGCTTGTTTACATATGCCCCTTGTTGTTAGATGATTGCATAATACTGTATGTGTGTGATTTATACATGGCCATTTTTGTTGATGTCAGCAATGCAGTCTGCCCATGTGACGTACATTGGCCATTCACTTCACTGTAGTTTGGGTTGACTTCAACAACACCCTATGTGGTGTACACACGCATTTGCAATGTGTCCCCTTGCATAGCATTGTCCTGCTTTATTCTTTACCTATGTAGCTTTGCTGCAATGTCCTCCTTGATGTGCAGCCCATGTTGTCTACCTCCCTTCCACCTTTCTAGGGATGGCATATATCTTGCACATATGTATGGTATATGATCACCTTCCTTGGAATTCTTGTCCATTTTCATGAAGTTGTTTTGTTAAAAGGTCAACTTCTGCCAACTGTATGGATGTTATGAAGATGAAGGACCTGCTCACAAGTTGTTGGTTATTGGTCACAATACATCCTTGTTCTTGTTATACTTGTGTTTTATATATTAACCAATGTAATTTGTCAAAATTCATGTGCACAACCTGGCAGTTGTTTTATAGCATTAATCATAGATTTCTGAAGATATATTATTACATTGAGAATAAAAATAAAATAAAATGCTCTGGAACCATAAGTTCCTCTGCATTTTGTTTTTATTCTCATTGTTGCTTTTGACTTAAAGTGCAACCGCATTTATTCCTGAGGCAGTTCTCCTTTTTTTTTCTTGATATATTAGCCATTGGTGTGTGTATGTATACTGACATTGCTTTCCGATAGTTTCCTGTTTGGCCAATGAAGGTCCTACATATGTCTACACCTGTGGATTGCCTTTGACATGGCATATGTCTCTGACATATGCATTCCATCACACATCTGCTTCTGTATGTACACCTACTTGAGTACGTAGCAGCCATTTTGTTGCTTTGCTGCAGTGTTACTGTTTGGCACTGTGCTTGGTTGTTTGCCTTTCACATGCATGGTCGGAAGTTCTTTTCCGTCCTCTGCTACTATTTTCCAGCATTCCATGGGCTGCATTTGTTCATCTCTGCTGTTACGTGGCTTTCACTTGCATTGTTGACAGACTATTTGGGTATTAAATTATTTATCCAATGCAAACTTGATCTCTGTTTATTACCATACAACACACAACTGTTATCGGTCATACACATACAAGTATGAGTACGACACATTTTGCAACATATCACAATGAAATAGTGCACAGGTACATCTGTATTTTTGCATTTCACCATGGTTGGTATGCATCACCACACTGTTTGTCAACTTTCTGTTGCCCATGTTGCAGAGTGTGCCATCTGTGTACTGTACCTTTCTTTACTGTTTATTTCTAACCTTTCTCTGTCATATCTTACTTATGTATACTTGTTGTGTTGTACGTCTTCTCCTCTTTCGCTGTCTTCACCTTTCTTTCTATTCTCCAAAGAAACAAAAAATGGGGTCTATTCACACAAAACAAATATAGCCCATGTTCCTGACTGTCCTGCAGATTTTCCTATTCCAACATATCTCTTGTGTGTCCCTCTTCTTCACCCATACCCACCTCTTCTTTTCTAATACCCTATTTCATTGTGTGTGTGCATTATCTATGTTCCCCACACATGTCCCACGCCCACTGTTAGCTACTGTTAGCTGTGGCGATGTGGCAATTATTGGCCTTCACTTTTATTAATTTTAGTATTAGAAATGTTTTGGGTTCTGTTGGATTTCATGAGTTTAAACAAGTATATTTTATTTGTAAATGACTTACAGAGATATCCATAGTTGCCTGTGGGCTTCCTGGATAGATTGCTGAAGATATGTATTACTTATGAATATCGTGCAGCTTACATTAAAATTTTATCATTTCCACAACTTTGTTAGTGTATATCAAGCTTTATGAGACTGTTTTCATGAGTTATGGAGTGGCTGTGACTGTTGCAGCTGCTCAACTCTGATATGTGCCAAGATGGTCTATGTTTACTGAGGCATATTTACATATTACAGGCTTATTCACAACTTTTGCTCTGATATTGGTGAGATGCACTGAATTTCATGAACTTTATGGAATCCAGGACATTATACCATTCCTTTATTTTCACTTACTGTATACCACTATTATGGATGTTTTTTTTTTTTTTAGAATTCCAGATAAATTTTAATTTATGCAAATATCACTTTCTTTGTATTTTTTTCTTCTGTCTTTCCAAGTCTGAGGCAAAAATCAGTAATTTATGACCAATACTTTACGCCTGTTAACAAATTTAAAATAAAAATAAAATAAAAAATGTATACTTAGTAATCACCTGACAAACTTGACGGTAAACATTGTGTTCTGATAATATTTTGCAAATGGTCTAAAGCTGTGCATGCCAATGTAAGAAACATCTGGAGCAATGTGCTTTTTATTATTATCTCAGCTGGGTTACTCTGCATCAATTCCCCATGCAGTCACTGAGAAATGGCTAAAAAATGTGATGTTGGGGATACTGTTACTCTACTTGGTTACACCATTACCAGACACACCAAACTTTGTAAAGGTGGCAATGCAGTTGTCTGACTACATAGGGTTGATCTACCCTGCAGTCTTTCTGAGGTCCATATTTAAATCTCCATGTATCATTTGTCAGTCCTAATCAGTGTCAAATTTACCACTGATTAACTCCTAACTATTGCTTGTATCTACATTCTGTTAGGCAAAGACAAATATACAGCTGAATAAACCTTGCACTTACTGTGCTCTGATATTCACTCAGAGCCATACATCTCAACCTCTTGGTGCATGAAATCTAGAAAAAGGCAAAAATAATGGGGGGGGGGGCAAATGCCCAAAAATAAGGACACATTGTAAGTATTGCTTTTGTAAGCTTAGAAAGTTGCTAGAATAACAAGTTTTGTACTAGCTTACATTTTCTGAAGGATATGAGGCCTGAAACTCAAATGTATTTCATTATTTAGTGATTTGAATCTTCAGTGATTTGACAGGAAGCTGAAACGTTTATGAGGAACATGTGACATAAACGTAAAATATAAAATAAAAAGACCCTGATTTTACTCATTAGCATATTTAATTAAATAATACAAACTAGATGCCACTGTGAAATTGCTCTTTGAATGAAGCTGCCCATTTCTACTCACTGTTTCTAGGTACTTAGGCCAAGTTAATTTCCCTCAGAAATTATTGAAAGAAAACAATGTCACTGCAGATCAATTTTTAGCAATGTATCACAAAGCCAGAGTAGATTATTAATCTCAGCAAATTTCAGACTGCAAAAAGTCAACAACAAGCAGTCGTATTACCTTTATCAACATTCCCAACATATAAAAATCCCACAGGAAATTCTAAAGAAGCATGTCTCTTTTCTTTCATTTGGGTTATAAACATGCTTTTCTTCTCCTTCCACAACTGTTACTGCAGCTGAACAATATGTCAATGCGTTTTAGGACACTTGCCAAATCTTATATTTAGTTCCACTAGTTCTTCAGCTCCTTGATGCTGCATCAGACTTCAGATCTTCTGAACTTAACACTCTTCAAATTAATTAAACAAAAAATGATCCTCTTGGATTTTTACATGCTCAAATTAGTTGTCAAGGTAATAAAATTGCTTGTTAAATATCTCCTTGCATCTGAAATTTGCTGAGATAAGAACCTAATAGGACTTTTTGATAAATTGGTCAAAACTAGTCTCTGATACGCTTGATAATCTCTCACTTAATAATAACACTGTAGTTTACTGTATACTTGTCACTATTCTCAGAAACAGATAGATCATGGAAGGGTAAGTATCAGGTTGTTCAGCAAGGGAAGATACTCAAAAGCTTTCAAGAATTTACCCTGCTCTACAACCTGACTCATCTGTGTTAATCCTATCTCTGCCACTAATCCGAACATGGCACACAAGGGTATTAAACACCCTTTAACTAACATATCACTAAACAAGACACACACATAAGTACAGTATGTAAACACATGTGTACACACACACACACACACACACACACACACACACACACACACACACACACACACACACACACACACACACACACACTCCCTCCCATTATGAAGGACTGGAATTGATTGCTCTGAAATCACTTTAATAATTGCTAACAAGTAAAACCCACATGTACCATTTGTTGCAGAAAAGAGCTTTCCTCGGCAACCCCCAAAACACACAACCCTGAATTTATATACACTAAATCTGTGGTCATGCAACATGGGCAAAAGAAGATGCTACACCCAAAACAGTATGCTGCTGTCTTAAGCAATCACTATTTTCACTCTAGTAAGAGCTAGAAAGCGATTTCTGAATTGTAGTACAAGGAAGCACAGGACACCTCATATAAATGTATCTGTGAATTTTCTTCTCATTTGTTATACTTCAGCAGAGGATTCAGAAGAAATGTTTCATTAAAACCTTGTGAAATAGACTTTATAATGTATAAATCCAAAGCATTCCATGAATACTGTTAGTTATTTATATTCCCTGCTTCCACACTTCTTCACCATATAACATTTACTACTATTGTTGGTCCACAGTATAAGCAACTGGTTGCCACAATCACCTGCAAGCAGATGCTAAGCTGAAGATCTGTAGTTGACTGGAGAGAAATCCCAAGATTTCAAGGAAACACTCAGATGTGCAGCACCCCAGAAAAAAGAGGAAATAGTTGTCATTGAAGAAGAATTGCAATGCCTCAAAACAGCATGTGTGAGGACTATAGAACAGTTATGTGGCTGAGTCAGTTATGGAGATAAAGTACATAAGGAATGTTGGTGGTGGAATGCAGAAGTCCAATAAGTCATCAAAAGAAAGGACTGCACAAAAAAGTTGGAGATAGGAACGATGGATCAGGCTAAGAAGGAATACTGGTTGGCTAATAAAGAGGATAAGAAACAACTGCAGTAACAAAGAACAAGGCATCAGAAGATTACTGATGCAGCAGACAGCGCAAAGAAACTTTATCAGGTTGCAAGACAAAGACAGAATGATTAAGAAGATAGTCAAATACTCTTTATACGGGATGCTAGTAGTATCCTTCTCATCAGTCATCAGGACATCAAAGGCAGATGGAAGGAATATTTCCAGCATCTTCTGAATGAAGAAAACCCTGTAGAAGCTATACTAGCCAGTTGCAGATCACAAAGAAAAAGTAGAGACCACCATAGAAGAATTAAGAACAGCGCTAAGAAAAATGAAGTCAGGGAAAGCAGCAGACTCAGATGAGGTCACAGCAGATATGATAAAGATGCTGGGTGAGATACGGGAGAAATGGCTCCTGATGGTACTCATATCAGTGTGGAAAGAGAAAGGCATATTCCAGATGACTGAAAATCAAGTCTTCTAGTGCCAATGTACATGAAGAAGGACAACATTCACCAGCATGGGCAGTACAAAGGTCTCAGACTCCTGTCACATTGCATGAAAGTTCTGGTGAGGATGACTGATGAGTAAATATTCAGAGTTGTAGAAAGTATGATGGGAGATGAGCCGTTTGGATTCAGATCAAAATGCAGCACAATCAAACCAATGTTTGCAGTGAGTCAGATAGCTGAGAAGAAGATAAAGATGAAAAACTGGCCACTGACATGACCATGTCCCAAGAAAATTGATTTGGGAAATCGTGCAATGTTTCAAAGTTCCAGAAAACATTGGTAGAACTGGTGCAGGCTGTGTACAAGAATGCAATGACACAAGCACAAGCAAGATTCAGACTCAGAGGGGATCCCACTGAGAGGAGTATGTATTAAGATTCAGCTTTGAGCCCATTGCTATTCATAATGCTGATAGACTACATTAGGAAACAGGATGGAAGGGACAGATCAACAATGCTGCTGTATACAAGCAATGAGGCATTACAGGCAGATTCTGAAGAACAACTTCAGCAAATGATAGGGGAATGGAATGCAAAACTGAAAGTGCATGGAATGGCACTGAGCACAGGAAAGGATATGAAAAACCAGCAGATCTGGATCATGATCAAATGGTGCCTTAGGCAGGGGAATGGACCACCCCCAGCCATTTTGTTGTCCCATTACTCTTCTTTACCCCCCCCCCCCGATTGCCATAAACACTGCTCAAAACTGACACCATGATATTGTTTTCTTCTTTACTATGGAAATGAAGGGAGAGATATGGATTGCATTTAAAGTTTTTAACCTAAATATTCTTTGTTCGCCATGTTAGCCCCACTAGCTTAATTATGTCATTTCAGGGGAGACCCTAGGTGGTATACAAACTACTAGGAGAAATTTGTCTAGGGTATTGTTGAACTTCCCCCTACTCTTTTTAATACCTCAGGTAGAGATAAGAGATCTTTCAGCACCTACCATGAGCACAGACAGATGGGACGTCAGTTTAAAATCTCACCCATAGGATGACCCTCCACCCTTAAAGTGCACGACAGTATCAGCAATCCATGTACATGGTGTGAGAACAGAACCCACAGCCTTCTGCTCTAAACAGTAGCATGCTTCTTCTTGTGCTACTAACTACTTTAAAACAATGTAGCAAAAGCACTGACATCCATTTACTGAACAAACCAGTTGCATACTGAAAACAGATTTAGCATGAGCAACAATAAACTTATTTTCACTTAAAAACTCACATTCCTTGAAAATGCACTGAAACTCACATTCAACCTTCTAGTTTTTAACACCTTTCCCCATTAAGTAGTGAAACAAAATTTTATGAATAAATAAACAAATAAAAGACAAAAATGACCCATTCCATCATATTTCAATTAGCTCTGACTAATCTAGTAGTTAGTGTAGAGGATTAAGGTTGTCATCTTTAGCCAAGGTGCAGGGTTTGAATCTAAGCAAGCTAATTAACTAACTTGCCATTCCTAACTACCCATGATCCCTGGTTGAAGCAAAGCAGAAGTAGAATGCCTTGCTATGTACCTTGCATACAGTACCTGGAATGGTTGGTCTATCTATGCAGCCAATAGTATGATGGAGCATTCTGAAGAAAAGTTGTAGTTCTGGGGCAAAATAGCATGATCTGACGTAGTGTTACTGTGCATACTGAAAAGTTGTACTTCCAAGTTCAAAAACAGTTGCAGAAATGGCATGTCATATTGTAGTTCCAAGTTCTCTGTGAGAAGCAGCCTGATCTAATGTGCATTTTATTCTCACTCTTTGTTGGAGGTGCATCCTACATTAGGATGCACATACAGCAATGCATAAGACTTAAAGAAACAGTGATATAATTTTTGTTTTCAATTAAAAATTAAATATTGTGGCACTCCCCAGAGGGGGTCCCATGCCAGTAGGTCCTAGGCAACTGTCTAGTACACCTAGTGCTTGATCCAACTCTGAATGGCAGCAAATGGGAGAAGTCAGAAGAAGCTGAAAATTGAGATAGAGGGTAACATAGTGGAAGAGATTAACAGCTTCAAGGATTTGGGAGGGGTGGATGAGGATAAATGAAGTCTGAATGAGGAGGTCAAAGGTAGAATTAGTGGGGCTTCAACAAATTGGCATAAAGTGTCAGAGGTAGTGTGCTACAGAAAAATGTCAGAGAAACTTAAATGTAAGGTGTACAGAACAGTGGTGAGACTGAATGACTTTCTGAATGTAACAGGATCCCCAGAATAGAAGAAGGTCACAATACCATGATTTTACAGCTAGGCATGCTGTAAAATCAATTGCAATAATCAAAAACTTGATAAAGGGCCTAGATGGATATACCCATTGTAGTAATATTCCAAACTCATGAACTTGAAAGAATTCCCCGCAATATAAATTACATGCAGCAATACAAGACATCTTCAAATGAATTGATAATCCACCCAAATCTTTTGCCATGTATGGTACAGTCACAGTACACAAAGAATAATCTGTGTAAATTTAGTAAGTGTATATGATTTTTACCAGGTAGTATAGCCAATAATCTATGTAAAATTAGTAATTGTATGTGATTCTTACTAGGTATTATAACCAATAATCTGTGTAAAATTAGAAAGCATATATGTTTCTTACCAGGTATTATAACCAATAATCTGCGCAAAACTTAGTAAGTGTATGTGATTCTTACCAGGTATTATAACCAATAATATGTGTAAAATTAGTAAGTGTATGTGATTCTTACCAGGTAGTATAACCGATAATCTGTGTAAATTTAGTAAGTGTATATGATTTTTATCATGTAGTATAACCAATAATCTGTGTAAATTTAGTAAGTATATGTGATTCTTACCAGGTATTATAGCCAATAATCTGTGCAAACTTAGTAAATGCATATGATTCTTACCAGGTAGTATAACCAATAATCTGTGTAAAATTAGAAATTGTATGTGATTCTTACCAGGTATTATAACCAATAATGTGTGTAAACTTAGTAAGTGTATATGATTCTTACCAGGTATTATAACCAATAATCTATGTAAATTTAGTAAGTGTATGTGATTCTTACTAGGTAGTATAGCCAATAATCTGTGTAAACCTAGTAAGTGTATATGATTTTTACCAGGTAGTATAACCAATAATCTGTGTAAACTTAGTAAGTGTATATGATTCTTACCAGGTAATATAATCAATAATCTGTGTAAACTTAGTAAGTGTATGTGATTCTTACCAGGTAGTATAACCAATAATCTGTGTAAATTTTGTAAGTGTATGTGATTCTTACCAGGTATTATAACCTATGATCTGTGTAAAATTAGTAAGTGTATATGATTCTTACCAGGTAGTATAATTTATAATCTGTGTAAAATTAGTAAAGTGTATGTGATTTTTACCAGGTATTATAAACAATTATCTGTGTAAACTTAGTAGGTGTATATGATTCTTACCAGGTATTATAACTGCCAAGAACAAAGAGAAATATTTCTTGGAATGGTTACAGTCTGATCATTTCAGGGGATTTACAAAGAAAAGATACAAGATTACTCCAGCTATAGAAATGCTTATTAAATGGCACTAAGTGAATACTAGAGCAGGTCATCATTCTCCTAACAAGCTGGTTTTGTGTTGGGTCTGAAGAAAGTATGAAGAAGAGAAAAAAACATCCATCAGCTCAGCCATGAGGTCTGATTGCCACCACTCTGGCTATGGATTCGGACACAAGACAAGTACTATAAGTAATCATTCATTTCTAAACTTGGCTGCAGTAGTCTCTTGGGATCTAACCATAAGTGAGAGCTAAAACATAAATCCTGCCCTTTTGGTTTATGTAGAAAATCAGGTTGGCAGGTGGAGGTAATGGAAGATACTTTCAATATGGAATCTATGTGAGGTTGAGAATTTACTAATTTTCCCAGATCACTACTTTGCAAAGCTTGAAGCTTGCTTGGAGATTCTGTAGGGTAGAGTTATACACATGAAAGATTGGATCCATAAAGAAAAAAACAAGGAGGTGATAACTGCATAACATTTGCATGGGAGATGTTTTCTTAATAGATGGGCATCCAGTCAGCAGATATTGCAATACAGACAGCTCACAGGATTTTCATCCTGCAATCTTTTTATGTGCGGGTTCCTAGACTCCATGCTCATATGATTCTATTTATATAGACTTAAGGAGAATGTGTTGCCTGCTCTATGTGTCCCTGGAAAAATAAATGACCATGATTACTTAGCAGAAACAAAAAAAGAGATCAACATTTGCTCAAGCCATCTGGATATTCAGCTAGCAACAATGGAGGTCTAGGCTAATTTACCCTGCTACCCTTAAGGTGCTTTTTTCCTATAGGTGCCATAATCTTTTCCTCTTCAGAGATGGAAGTAGTGAAACTCATAGGTTCATAGGTTCATAGGTTCATACTAGGCTATCTGCCCGAGGGCATTTACAAGCCTAGCCCATAGTTTCCCCTTTAGTATGGGGAACTATACCCATTATTTTGCTGTGCCTCTGTTGAGCAGTGACACTGAGGTAATCCCTGGGGTATATCTGCGATCTCCCATCCATTGGTCAAGATTTCTCTTGAACAAGGCCAGCCGGGATTTTATTCCACAGCAGAGTCTTTGGGTGATGAATCTATCCTCCAGCAGTTTAAGTCTTGTGACTCTGACGGATCTAGATATTCATCAATCTGGTTGACATGGCCTGTTAGGCAAAGGTCACCTCTGAGCTGAATAGAGCTGGAGTTCTTTCAGTCGGGCAGCATAGGACAGATGTTTGAGACCCTTTATCCTTTTGGTGAGGAACTTTTGTGGCCTCTCCAGCTGCTGCAAGTGTCGGGTCAGATACATTCCGAATGGGGCATTGTACTCAATCATTGGTCTGATGAGTGATGAGTATAGGGAGACTATGACCTCCCTTGATCTAGATGAGAATCCCTTCATGATAAGTAATAATTCATGAGACTTCCATACACCAATGATGAAAACAGGGGTCTCCTACAGCCAATGTTGTATGATAATTTCTCCAGTTTCTCCTCACCTTCACCTAAGACAGATATGCCTTTTCTACTATTCTGATACCAAATGTAAGAGAAACAGAGTTTAGCTGCCAATGCAGCCAAGTCAGCAGTGAAGTAATTGTCCTGAGTCTGAAACTACTTATAAAAGCTTGATTATATAATTCATTATAGAATTAGATTCTATCCCCTCTGTTTGTTTTACCAGACTGAGATATAATCTTACTGATTTTGAGGAGTTATTGAGTGCTGGGTGCTTTGTTTTTACTGGTTGATGGTCTTGTTAAAGTTAATTCATTGGCTTGTTTTTTCAAGGGTTTTACTTTTACTTTAAAAGAAAACCAGCATTCCTCTTACTGCTTCTGATTGCCATGCCCGCAGAACCTTTGCTAGTAAATTGCTGCCCGTGTGGTTCTCTCATTGCCTGATGACTCATGTGGCCACTCTCTTCTATAAGGGTGTACATGAGAGGTGCTGCCTCACTAACACTGCCACAAAGAGGCATACTGTGCAATCAGTTGATGAAATGGAGTGCCTACACAAAAACTAATATAATTTGAAATTATTTTCTTAACAGCCTTGTTGAAACAGGTGAGATAATAGCCTTATACACTAGAGTTGTGCAGTGTGGTGCCTTTGTGTATGATCAGTTTGGGGATTGTTGCGACTGCATGTTAACTGTTACAATAAAATATGTAGATATTTCATTTCTTTTTTGTCACTGTTTGAAATTCTAGCAAAGTTGCATACTGAGATTGGTCATTAAGGCAGTAATAATTCCATTCTGATGAGTTGTTCAAATTCTTATGCTTCTTTTAAACAGTTTGTTGTTATTGTATGATAATAAATAAGGTCATGAGTTATCAGTTGTTCCTCTTGGAAAAGTTATATTATTTTACTGACATTTTGTGACTAATGACATGGGCATCCCATCAAATAACTCACCATCTGATATTGTTCTTGTAAATTTGATCTTGGATTTGTCCTTTCTCATTCTCTGAATTAAATTGACTATCCTCCTTAACATATTAAAGGCTATCATGGTATGATTGATGTTTATTTCTTTAGTAGGTGAAGGTGGATCCTGAGGCATTAAGGAATATTTTGTCAGTGGAAACATCAGATAATAGGGGACTATGTCTTGTAAGGCTACACAAGTCATCTCAGTGACTCTTCTGTTTGAAAGATGTGTTGTTTTTCCTCACTGGAAGGGAAGTAAGTCAACTTCTCATGTAAATAGTCATCTATGTTTTCAGTAGTTTATGGCAGGGCAAGTCAAGTCAGAAAGTGTGATATTTTACAGATGACCAAGCCTATCTAATTTTCATTATGATTTGGGTCAGACTACTATTAAATGCAAAATTGTTTTTGGTGTTATTGCCTAAATACAGTGGTAATTCACACATTGTCAGTTATATATGTTGTTTTAGGCGCAGATTCTGCATTTGGAGTGACTGCCTAGTTGGCAATGGAGCAGTCAGTAATATCTTGGAACATAGATAGGTTAACAAACACAGTCAAAAAAGCTAAATATATGTTGTATCTCACATTAGAAGACTAAACCAAAAAATTTGTCTGGTCTGCCAGCCTTACTTAACAAAAGAGAAGCATATTAAGCTCCCAGGATGTGGCTACAAGATGGGAGGCTTCTCATCATATCCAAAGGGGACAATAGGTTGGTTGCAACTTTGATAAAGAAAAGCATTTCTTTTGACATGATAAAACAGACATTGGATGAGTTAGGCAGGTATGTGTCTGGGAAGGCTTAATTGGATAGGAACTTGGTCACATTGACTAATCTCTATATCCCTCCTGGGACAACACATTTTGATCTTGTGGGCTTGCTCCATGAATAGGGGGCATTTTAAGAGGGCTTTGTAGTGTGGCAAAGCAGTTAATGAAGCTATAGGTGATGGAAATGATGAGTTTGAGGCAGGTGGTAGGATGCACACTGAGGTACAGGGAAGGAAATGAGGACATAAGAGCCAAAGCCAAAGCCAAAGTAGCTCTGATTTCATAGATGGTCAAAATGAACAGACTGTGGTGGGTTAGACATATGTGCAGAAAAGCAAAAGACAACATAGTGAAGAAGACTTGGGACAGACAGGAAGAAGGCAAGAGGAAATTAGGGTGTCCAGAAATTGATTGAATGTACGAGACAAGACCTGAGACAGTCAGTCCTGATTGTCAAGGAAGGTAGGAGAATGTCATTACATCAAGAGAGATAGTGACAGTTGAAACAACACCCTGTGTCCATGAAGGAAATTGTAAAAAGAAGGCTGATGATGATGGTGATGATGATGATGATGGCTTCATGTTGTGAAGTGGTGACTGGGATGCTTTATTGGAAGTGAAATTCAAATAGGACCAAGGACTTTCTTTGTTCCCCACTTGGAAAATGTGCCTGTATGTTTGCTGTTCAGATGGAGTTATCCAATTCCATTAAACCCAAGAGGGTCCAAAGTAGTAGGCATACATATTATTCCCCCAGATGTTGTTCATTTTCCCAAATAGATAAATACAGGCTTTTAAAGAAGGTGAATGTTTACTAAATGAGTTAACTGTATTTTCTATTAGCTTGTTAATCACGGTCTCCTAAAAGTAACTTGGTCTACTGACATTCAGGATTTCTCTGCATTATGGAGGGTCAGTGAAGCCTCCCAAGAGCTACTTAATAACAGTTTATCTTTGTGGGATGGGTTTTGATGTCCAGCAGATTCTAATATTCAATTGCAATGGAAGGGATTTGAATTTATTCTGGAGGCTCAGATAAGCAATGTTGAGAAGACTGCACATAGGCATTACAATAGTAAGTTCAGCAATTGACAAGAAACATTATTGCTGACAAAACAAATGGTCATAAGAGGAGATCCTGGTTCCCATGAGGAGTTTCTCTTAGCACAACATAAAATGGACAGTTTTCTTACTAACAGAGATTATGCCAAAAAAACATTAAAGGTTGGGTCCTTTAAGGCCACATCAAAAATCACAGAAATGTTTAGCATTACAGTTAAGAGAGAATCAGTCTGATAGGATAGTTTGTAGGATTTGGAATACTACTTTGAGCAATGACGCAGGTAGTCACAAGGAGGTCTTCACTTCTTATTATTTTCAGTGTTGCAAAGGACATATGTCAGATAAGAGTAAGGAAGGCAGGATGCTAGACTCAACTCACTAACTCAGAATCAAAGAATAACCTTGATGCTTCCTATAACTAGTGAAGAAATGATCAGTAAATTGAAGAAGCAGAAGAGATGGAAATCTCCAGGATTAGATGATTTATCTGTAGAGAACTGTCACACTGGTGGTGAGAAATTTGTAGAGAAATTTCCTGGGTTTAGCTAGTTCAGTCTTTAAACAAGGTGATCCACCCCTATATTGAAAGCAAATAGTGATATTAGTGCTGTTAAAAACCAAAAGCATCCTTTAATGGTAGATTCCTAGAGACAAATTTCTATACTGAACCCTAACTAAAGGTTATTTATGGTTATAGTTTCCAGGAAAGTCAGCTTTATTTTACCTCAGCTTATTCATTCAGACCAAATGAGCTTTGTCCCTGGCTGCAAGACTTTTGATAATTTAATTAAGACTTTTTGGCACTTGAAGGAGTCAATAAAAAGGAGGCAAATTACTAATGATGAGCTTCACTGATGACAAAGCTTTAGATCAAGTATCCTGATAATATTTGCTTAGCATTCTTTTTTTTTCAAATAGAAATTTTATTGATTTTAACATATACATATATCACACTATCACAATGAATTGCATATTAATCATGAACAGTAATATGGAAGAGATGCAAAACATAACATATAATATACAATATATACATATGTGCTGTTAAAAACAGTAAAACCGCTGCAAAAAACTCTAAATGCAAGTCTAGCTGGAAGAGGATAGATATGATGTACACACACACTGCACTACACCCTGATCAATATTCTGATATCAGGAGTAAGAGGAGAATTAAATATCAAACTCAGTCTTGAGCCCTTTTCAAATCAAGATAAAGGTAATAGGGAGGAACAAAAGGGTTAAAAAGGCCTCTAGGTGAGTGGGGGGTAAGTAATATTAGAGACATATAGCTAAAGGTAGTTAACCGTCAGTCAGACGTTCAAATCTAAAGTTCCAAAATTTCTGGTAGAAGGTCCGTTTACAAGAGATAGTTAGTAAAGGTTTTTGAGAAGTAATGTATTTGATGGCAGCTCCTTAAGAAAACCCCAGGACATCTTGGAACGATCTATCCAGTGTTTAGTAATGTAAAATTTGACCAAAAGGCAAAGTGTAAATTTTGCAACAGGTTGGCCACCAAGTTACAGTCAGAGTCAGTGCTAGGATATCTACGAAGTAATGATGCAATAATTTCCCTTACTTGCCTCAAAATAATGATGTATTTTTTAGGTAAATTTAAGATGATTTGAAGATCTGTTAGAGATAAGTGACTATGCTTATAGATATCCCCTAGATTGTATTCCCTGATTGGAGGGTAATTTAGCAAACTGATCATATTGCAGTTCAGGTTAAGATTTGGGTTAAGATGGATGGGCTGGAAAAGGAGAAGTGCATTTTCTAGGTTAAGGGATTGAAATAACTCTTGAAAAGTTTGTATTATGGCTTTTAAGGAATGATGAATTTTTAGATTCTTGAGGTTTGATGTGCTTAAAAATGGAAGAGCTTTCAGGTTGAGATTATCATTTAGGGCATAATTATACCACATTTTGACCCAGAGGGGAGTCCAAGTGACAGAATTTGGGTGATGACTGGCGATTGTAATTATCCTTTTGGCATTTATGATTTTATAATACAAATGGAGATCGGGCAAAGCTAAACCACCCTTGATTTTCGGAAAGATAAGTCTTTGATAAGATACTCTTACAGATTTAAGGTGCCATGTAAATTTTGTGAAGGCTTTATGTACTCTGATAAAAAAGGAATTAGGAGTGAGGAAGAGAGATGTGTTGAGATGATAGAGGAGTTTTGGGAGGATATTCATTTTATTGATAGAAGTTTTAGCTAACATAGGGAGTTTCAACTGTTGCCATCTAGACATGTTGTGTGTTTCTTGAATAAAGCAGATATCTGATTCGGACATAAAGAGTAGGTGCATTAACAAATTTCTTTTATTTTTCTCCTGGAGTCCTCTAACGTTCCAGGAAATTGTATTCCAGTCCTTATCTATACTTAGGGGAAATCAGGGTTAAGCTATTTGGGTTTATGAAGTGGGAAGTAAGAGGCTCAATGTTAGTTCCAATACTAGTACAGTGAGTGACAACTATTAAAGATACAGCACAAGATTCTCTCAAAACTACCCCAGTGCCTACCCACAAAACCCCTATTATTGAGAGAGAGGAAACACAATAAACAGTAGATAAGCATGACTTTAACATGGTTATGAAATTAACATGAATACCAGAACACAAACAATATTTACAGAAAATATATATTGCTGATCCAATTCCAAATGAAGCCATCAGAAACCCTTCTTATCATATCCAAATAGCTTCCATTAAAGGTTTTACCAGCTACAAAAATTGGATAGCTGCTTAGGACCAAACGCATTCCAATAGACATGTACATTGCTGAATGAAGTACCTTAGCAATTTTTAACACTAGCAACAGAATATCTATTACTCAGAGACTGTCTAGTAAAATATATGAAAAAGAAAGGTAAGAAGATAAGGGAATATATGCCTAAAAATTACAATTAGTGGTTAACACTATTAACTTATATTCCCTGTTATCTAGTTTACCCGATATACCCTATTTTAATAATAGTAAAACACTCTAGTTACTTATATTAATAGCACAACATAGCAAAAACTTCAGTAAACATTTTGATTTACTGAACTAGCAGAAGGTACATTAAGTAGTGGATAAGAAAAGTATTAACAGCAGCAGAAGCCAGGTCATTGGAGAATAATTGTAAATCTTAACAAGGTATGACTTGATCGAGGAGGTCCCAGTTAGGATTAAGTACTCATCAAGTTGGGCTCAACGCACTTTCGCTGATGACCCAGGGCACTACATTGTAACAAAACATTAAAACCCCAGTTAGAATATGACTTATTGCCACAACAAGAGCAGACAAATGCACCAGAGCACAGAGTGTTAAAAACGAGAGTAATTGCTTAGCGGGATAGTAAAACCCCGAGCCTGGATTCTGTCAGAATAATGTATCTGAAAGTTATGAATAGAGCCAGAGATACTCTGGAAGCTTTAAACAAATATGTATGAGGTCTGCACCATACCCGAAGACTAACAGCTGAACACAGATTCAAAGGGTGCTTTGGGGGAGAGTGTATCCTGTACCTAAATCTAGGGACCGGGTACACAAATTTAAAATAGCTCTCACTTTCATAGGTAGTTAGACTCAGCTGGTATCCTGCTCATCATTAGGAGACTTAACTTTATTGAACCAGAGCAAATGTTGACATTCTTGCACGGTAGGAATGCTCTTCATGAGGATAGTGGCAATAAGGGATATAGGGCCTCACTGATCCACCTAAGGCAATACAGATTAGCAGGGGAATTATGCTACCTGATTTCTGGTTTACTAGGTGCACATACAAGACCTCATTGAGCTTATCAATGCTCAAAATTCCTCAGACTGACCAATGCTGGACAAAACATTCCTGGGTCTAACTGGTGAATAGCAAAGGCAATCTTTAACCTTAAATGACTATTTCTGCTTATCGGAGGGTTAGCGACCAACTTAAGAGACTATTAAGTGGGATCAGAAACTTCATCCATAGCCTCCGGTAAGAAAGATGATGCTACAGAGCACTTCTTTGTTTAGCTGGAGCCAAGCCAAAGCATTTGATAGAAGCTGAGTCTGCGTCTTTGGACAAGGTCATTGTATGTTTAATTTCTTTATGAAAAAAAAGACAGGGAGCTCGGGAAATTCATTTGAAACTTAACTTTGCATGAGATGAGATCTGCACAGTAGGGAGATAATTTGCGGCATTTCTCTCTGATTTCAGGAGGGAGATCCTGGGATATAGAGATTGTCTGAATGTTCCACACAAAGTGGTTTAGCTATTTGTAGGCTGAAAGGATGGCTTGAATGTATTGGTAATTGAGAAGTTTAACATAGATGGACCTTGGCATTGAAGTACTTTGTTGTTTCTGCAGGGCTCGATGCACTCTTTCAATGATGCATTCCACTGGGGGGTTTCTTGCATGCAGCAGGGTATTAAAGATTTGATTTATGGTTTGAAGCAGAAGATTTTGTTCTTATTTCTCTGATAAACCTCTGATAATAAGGTTATTTTGCCTACTTCTATCCTACAGATCCAGAATTTTTGATTGAACATCATTTAGTGTTTTATCTTTAATTTTCAGCTCATCTTTTAAACATTCAATTTCATTTATCTTGGATCTCCCTTCAACTAGTTCCAAACGCTCGGCAATTTGGTTGATTGTAGTACCGAATGAGTTCATTTTATCAGATGAACCGTGTATGGCAGATTGCAGGGGTATACCACCGTTGCAGGTTGCTGCACCTCTAAAAAGCTCCTAGTAATCCAGAGGTTATATTCAGAACTCCTAATAATCCAAAAAATGTCTGTAAAGAATGCCAATAAATGAAAATACCAAGATAACCCTTTAGCCAAAATGTCCACCAAAGGTTGGGGAAAAGCAAACTGAGAAAAATTGTAAATTTTGAAATCTTTGCCAGTATTGTAAAGGATCCACAATGCTTGAATAGGGGGAGAAGGAATGGTTAAACAGTCGTCCATCAATTCCTCCTCGTTTTGTATTTGTTCCTCATCATGCGGTTCGACGTTTGTTGTGGAGACGAGGCTTCGACATGAAAATTTACATCGTGGGCTTCAGATGCTGGCTGGACCTGTTTAAGACCAGACCCAATGATAACCTCTCCTTCAGTTGAAGGTCTATGGTTTATTCGTCTTGCCGAAGACCCATTCTCCACTTCACGGTGGTGCATAGGTTGGTTGGTATCAACCAAAACTGAATCGATCCCCATAGTTTCTCTGCTGTTCCCTAAAAAGTTCCCTTGGGATTTAGGGGGTTGGGGTAAGCTGCCCCATCTTTGTAAGCTTTTATGTCCCTCTTTAATTTTTTAATTTTAGTTGTAGTCATCTTAGAAATATATTGGTCGATGCTGTTGAAGACTCTCTCATATTCGTAGCGATACCTGGAAAAATGGATATCCAACTTTATTTCCTCATCCAGGCTAGAAAGGTCCATGGTTAATTGATTGATAGCTTTCTGGTAGTGGGAGCAAATCAGATTGATTAATTCATTCCCATGTCTATCAAAAAGTGACAACAGGTCGAGATGGAATTTCAACCCTTCTTCCAACCCTGTGGGATATTGCCATGAGCGAAGACCCTTCGGGACAATTTTCGCACGTCGGCATTCCCCAAAATAAGAGACCTCTAGTTGCAGTTTTCTGATCCTCAATAATTTTTGATCAAATTGGTTGAGTTTAGTGGGCAAGTCAGGAAGATCTTCAGTAAAAGTGTCTTTGTTGGCGGTATCCTCTCCATTATAAAAACAAAAGGGTCGATTCAGCCAATTATTTAAGTTCAAGTCTGTATAGTCCCTCCTCAGGGTCCCCACCTCACCAAGTCTAGATGCAGAAGCTCCTATGTTATTTAATGGGCTCCTGTGTCCTCTCGTGGAGCCCATAGGATTGTCACCGCCATCCTGATTGTGTAGATCATTAGAGCTGTTGGAAATGATGGCTCCCAGCTCTGCTCTGGCTCCACTAGCCGGTATCATAAAGGGGGATTCAGTCGACAGTCCAATGGGGGGGGGGGTCGCACTACAGGAGTCACAGCATCACTTTGCAAAAGTCCATCCATTCGCTGTGAAAGATGTTCAACCTTTTCCGTGTGAAGGTTTATAAATATCGTTAAATCCCCTGGATCTGAGGTGCCTCTAGGTTCCTGCGTGGCGGAAGACATGAAGACTTTCTGCAAGACTCAAAAACAAAACCACAAACTGATAAATACCACCGTTGCAGGTTGCTGCACCTCAAAAAAGCTCCTAGTAATCCAGAGGTTATATTCAGGACTCCTAATAATCCAAAAAATGTCTGTAAAGAACGCCAATAAACGAAAATACCAAACAGGAATTTTATTAAGCTTAAAACCAAGCTTTTCGTCAGTGCTCTTCACCAACTTCTTCAGAAAGCAAACTGAAAACAAAGAACAATACATCTGTCCCATTATTTAAGCATCATAGCTCCACTCAAACACTCCCCCTTGTGGACTCACCTGAAAATTGCACATCAATGCACTTAAAAAACTTAACCACAGAAAAACTGTGCATCACCATTTGTATAAGATCAACATGACCAGCCCTGAATATTTGTAATCAAACTAATACTCTAAATTTACGCCACCAACATAGCATGTATACAATCTTAAATACCTGGTAGACACTATAAACACACAAGTGGTAAACCCATGAAAAGTATATGTGTGTAGCGCCTGTTTTAAAAAAAAACATGTAAATAAATCAAAATGTCATTCAGATGATAACACAACTCGATGGAAGACTACAAACCATGAGTTGATATAAAATATACAAAATACATCTATGAGTATACCTTGGAAATGTATGCTTAACATTGTTATGTTGTTATCATAACCATCTGATAATAGTAGCAAAAAAAAAAAAAAAAAGTAAGTTATATATTATATATTAATTGTATATTGTGTGTAGCGGCCGGTACTAGGAGGCTAACGTCCCTTACATAAAAAACTATTCTGATGAACGATCAAACTACACATCCCCTGCTTAAAATAATGGACCACAATGTAACCATTGATAAAGACATTAAAAAATAAAACCAATAATAACAAAGTAGCACTAAACCCTTTTAACAATCAAAAAATGAAGAAAGAAACAAGCCCCATAAAATAGCTAAAAAGGTGATCGTTCCCAAGGGGATTAAATCAGTCTAAGAAGCTTCACCTAACTAGGCTTCTCAGTTTAAGAAAGCAACTAATAGAAAGCATGCTGTTTAGTCCAGGTAGGTGGTAAGCTTCCAATTTGAGTTGCCACATCAACTCCTTGCATTCAAGTCTCACAGAATCAGGACCCCCTGTGCCTCCATCACAAAGTTGGTTAATCACCAAAAATGAAAATTCATGACCTGGGTTGTCTAGAATGTGTTTAGCCAGTGCATTGTCTACTTTCCCCTTCTTGATGGCATATAAGTGTTCGTATAACCATTCTTGTAGCTTCCTTTCGGTCTTGCCAACATAGAAGCCAGGGCAAACAGAACACTGGGCCAAATACACCACCCGATTGCTAGCACAATTGAATCTTCCTTGAATAAGAAACGTCTTGTCCTTAATGGAAAAGGCTGTGCTTGCTTTAACATATCTGCAGTACCTGCACATGTTACACTTGTACATCCCAGATCTGGGGGAGGTACCAAATATTTTAGACTTCAAAATACTTTTGATGTTAAGGCCCCTCCTGAAAGTGACCTTAGGGTACAATGCCAGCCCAGGTACTCCTGTTGACTTAGTGGTTAATAAACACCAATTCTTCCTTATGATGGACACAATGTCAGTTGCGTCCAAGTTGTAAGTAATTATGAAATTATAGTTGAAGTTATCGGACTCACGAGCAGGATGAAGCAAGCCTGATGACCCGCTGTTCAAGTTTCCCAAAATGGGGCTAAAATGACCATTGGCCCTCTTACCTTGCACTTCCAAGCTTAAATCTGTGACGAAATCTGCAGGATACCCTCTACAAACAAACATGTCAGCGATAAACCTGCACTCATCATGACATTTTTTATCTTCTGAAATCATGTGGGCCACTCGAACAAATTGGCCCTTCACTATAGCCCCCTTTTGGTGGATTGGATGTTCACTATTGAAGTGTAGGTATGAATTTGAAAATGTCGACTTCTGATGTATATGAGCCACAAAGTGATTCATGGTCCTATCTTTCTCAATTTCTACATCCAAATAGGCTATCTTATCAGTTGCAAAATTAGATGTAAATTTCAGGAATTCGGTAGAACCATTAAAAAAAGTCACCAAGGTATTTGCATCATCTTGTGAACCATTGAGGATGATAAAAATATCATCCAAGAGCCTAGTGTATAATGACACTTTCTCTTGGATTAGGAAATTGCATAAAACGAACCCCCTCTCCCAATGGGCCATTACTAAATTTGCCACGCTGGCTCCGCAAGGTGATCCCATGGGAACACCAACCAATTGATAGCACCACCGGTTGTTGAATGAGAAAAAGTTGCAAGTGAGAATAATATCTCTTCTGTCGGAGCATGATGGAAGCCCAATTCCAATTGAATCCACTCGACTGTCACGAGGTGGGGAATAGATGAATATAGATCAACCACATCGAACGTCAAGAGGCAACTATCAGCATTGAATGGGACGGAACCCACCTTTTCTAGAAAAGCCCAAGAATCTCTCGAAATATGCGGAACACGATACATGTACTTCTTGAGAATATTGTCCACCACCTTAGCGCCTGCATAGGTTATACTCCCTCTAGCACTAACTAGTTGCTGCAAAGGTGGATCATATATATTCTTGTGTATCTTGGGTTCCCAAACAAAACAGGTATCTTAGGTGATACAACAATGATATAATTGTATATATCCACATTAATTAAGCCATTGATGAACATCTCCTCAAAAAATGACCGGATACAGCGCATATTTACATTTAACTCATTCCTAGAGACTTCATGATAGGTATTAGAGGCCAAGATGGCCAGCATCTTGTCATTATAGTCATCCAAGTCCATAGCTATCAATCCACCTCCCTTATCAGGCTGCATCAGTCTAACCGGTGCAGACTTGAGAGCTTCCAACAGGCCCTTCTCCTCTCTGGTGACATTAAATTGGGCTGGTTGCCTTGAATTAAGGAGGTGACGGATATCAAGATCGCACGGTTGTTCAAAAACTCCAACGGTTGGTAAAAGAGGAGGGTTGAAAGTGCTAGGTATGTGAAAAAAGTTTTTGGGTCTTTGTGAATTGCCCAACAATAATGTCAAATTCAACTTTCTCACAAATAATTTTAGGTCCAAAATCGACCTCCCAACACTAGCCCGACTGGAGGGTACAAAAGATAACCCTTTAGCCAAAATGTCCACCAAAGGTTGGGGAAAAGCAAACTGAGAAAAATTGTAAATTTTGAAATCTTTGCCTGTATTGTAAAGGATCTCCAATGCTTGAATAGGGAGAGAAGGAATGGCTAAACAGTCGTCCATCAATTTCACCTCGTTTTGTATTTGTTCCTCATCGTGCGGTTTGACGTTTGTTGTGGAGACGAGGCTTTGGCATGAAAATTTACATCATGGGCTTCAGATGCTGGCTGGACCTGGTTAAGACCAGACCCAATGATAACCTCTCCTTCGGTTGAAGGTCTATGGTTTATTTGTCTTGCCGAAGACCCATTCTCCGCTTCACGGTGGTGCGTAGGTTGGTTGGTATCAACCAAAACTGAATCAATCCCCGTAGTTTCTCTGCTGTTCCCTAAAAAGTTCCCTTGGGATTTAGGGGTGGGGGTAAGCTGCCCCATCTTTGTAAGCTTTAATGTCCCTCTTTAATTTTTAAATTTTAGTTGTAGTCATCTTAGAAATATGTTGGTCGATGCTGTTGAAGACTCTCTCGTATTCGTAGCGATACCTGGAAAAATGGATATCCAACTTTATTTCCTCATCCAGGCTAGAAACGTCCATGGTTAATTGATTGATAGCTTCCTGGTAGTGGGAGCAAATCAGATTGATTAATTCGTTCCCATGTCTATCAAAAAGTGACAAAAGGTCGAGATGGAATTTTGACCCTTCTTCCAACCCTGTGGGTTATTGCCACAAGCGAAGACCCTTCGGGACAATATTCTCAGAGAGACCTCTAGTTGCAGTTTTCTGAGCCTCAATAATTTTTGCTCAAATTGGTTGAGTTTAGTGGGCAAGTCAGGAATATCTTCAGTAAAAGTGTCTTTGTTGGCGGTATCCTCTCCGTTAAAAAAACAAAAGGGTCGATTCAGCCAATTATTTAAGTTCAAGTCTGTATAGTCCCTCCTCAGGATCCCCACCTCACCAAGTCTAGATGCAGAAGCTCCTATGTTATTTAATGGGCTCCTGTGTCCTCTCGTGGAGCCCATAGGATTGTCGCCGCCATCCTGATTGTGTAGATCGTTAGAGCCGTTGGAAATGACGGCTCCCAGCTCTGCTCTGACTCCACTAGCCAGTATCATAAAGGGGGATTCAGCCGACAGTCCACTGGGGGGTTGCACTACAGGATTCACAGCATCACTTTGCAAAAGTCCATCCGTACACTGTGAAAGATGTTCAACCTTTTCCGTGAGAAGGTTTATAAGTATCGTTAAATCCCCTGGATCTGAGGTGCCACTAGCTTCCTGCATGGCGGAAGACATGAAGACTTTCTGCATGACTCAAAAACAAAACCACAAACTGATAAATACCACCGTTGCAGGTTGCTGCACCTCTGAAAAGCTCCTAGTAATCCAGAGGTTATATTCAGGACTCCTAATAATCCAAAAAATGTCTGTAAAGAACGCCAATAAACGAAAATACCAAACAGGAATTTTATTAAGCTTAAAACCAAGCTTTTCGTCGGCGCTCTGCACCAACTTCTTCAGAAAGCAAACTAAAAACAAAGAACAATACATCTGTCCCATTATTTAAGCATCATAGCTATACTGAAACACTCCCCTTTGTGGACACACCTGAAAATTGCACATCAATGCACTTAAAAAACTTAACCACAGAAAAACTGTGCATCACCATTTTTGTAAGATCAATATGACCAGCCCTGAATATTTGTAATCAAACTAATACTTTAAATTTACGCCACCAACATAGCATGTATACAATCTTAAATACCTGGTAGACACTATAAACACACAAGTGGTAAACCCAGGAAAAGTATATGTGTGTAGCGCCTGTTTTAAAAAAGCCATGTAAATAAATTAAAATGCCATTCAGATGGTAACACAACTCGATGGATGACTACAAACCATGAGTTGATATAAAATATACAAAATACATCTATGAGTATACCTTGGAAATGTATGCTTAACATTGTTATGTTGATATCACAACCATCTGATAATAGTAGCAAAAAAAAAAAAAAAAAGTAAGTTATATATTATATATTGATTGTATATTGTGTGTAGCGGCCAGTACTAGGAGGCTAATGTCCCTTACATAAAAAACTATTCTGATGAACGATCAAACTACACATCCCCCACTTATATTAATGGACCACAATGTAACCATTGATAAAGACATTAAAAAATAAAACCAATAATAACAAAGTAGCACTAAACCCTTTTAACAATCAAAAAATGAAGAAAGAAATAATAATAGATAAAAAGGTGGTCGTTCCCAAGAGGATTAAATCCCCTAAATCCCAAGGGAACCTTTTAGGGAACAGCAGAGAAACTACTGGGATTGATTCAGTTTTGGGTGATACCAACCACCCTAAACACCACTGTGAAGCGGAGAATGGGTCTTCGGCAAGGCGAATAAACCATAGACCTTCAAACGAAGGAGAGGTTATCATTGGGTCTGGTCTTAACCAGGTCCAGCCAGCATCTGAAGCCCACGATGTAAACTTTCATGCCCAAGCCTCGTCTCCACAACAAACGTCGAACCGCACGATGAGGAAAAAATACAAAATGAGGAGGAAGTGATGGACGACAGTTTAGCCGTTCCTTCTCCACCTATTCAAGCATTGGAGATCCTTTACAATACAGGCAAAGATTTCAAAATTTACAATTTTTCTCAGTTTGCTTTTTCCCAACCTTTGGTGGACATTTTGGCTAAAGGGTTATCTTTTGTACCCTCTAGTCGGGCTAGTGTTGGGAGGTCGATTTTGGACCTGAAATTATTTGTGAGAAAGTTGAATTTGACATTATTGTTGGGTAATTCACAAAGACCCAAGAACTTTTTTCACATACCTAGCACTTTCAACCCACCTCTTTTACCAACCGTTGGAGTTTTTGAACAACTGTGCGATCTTGATATCCGTCACCTCCTTAATTCAAGGCGACCAGCCCAATTTAATGTCACCAGAGAGGAGAAGGGCCTGTTGGAAGTTCTCAAGTCTGCACTGGTTAGACTGATGCAGCCTGATAAGGGAGGTGGATTGGTAGCTATGGACTTGGACGACTATAATGACAAGATGTTGGCCATCTTGGCCTCTAATTCCTATTATGAAGTCTCTAGGAACGAGTCAAATGTAAATATGAGCCGTATCCGGTCATTTTTTTGAGGAGATGTTCATCAATGGCTTAATTGATGTGGATATATACAATTATATCATTGTTGTATCACCTAAGATACCGGTTTTGTTTGGGAACCCCAAGATACACAAGAATATATATGATCCACCTATGCGGCAACTAGTTAGCGCTAGAGGGAGTATAACCTATGCAGCCGCTAAGGTGGTGGACAATATTCTCAAGAAGTACATGTATTGTGTTCCACATATTTTGAGAGATTCTTGGGCTTTTCTAGAAAAGGTGGGTTCCGTCCCATTCAATGCTGATAGTTGCCTCTTGACGATCGATGTGGTTGATCTATATTCATCTATTCCCCTCCTCGTGGCAGTCGAGTGGATTCAATTGGAATTGGGCTTCCATCATGCTCCGACAGAAGAGATCTCACTGGTCAGTGAGTTATTGGATATTATTCTCACTTGCAACTTTTTCTCATTCAACAACCAGTGGTTCCATCAATTGGTTGGTGTTCCCATGGGATCACCTTGCAGAGCCAGCGTGGCAAATTTAGTAATGGCCCATTGGGAGAGGGTGTTCATTTTATGCAATTTCCTAGTCCAAGAGAAAGTGTTGTTATACACTAGGTTCTTGGACGATATTTTTATCATCCTCAAAGGTTCACAAGATGATGCAAATACCTTGGTAACTTTTTTTAATGGTTCTACCGAATTCCTGAAATTTACATCTAATTTTGCAACTGATACGATAGCCTATTTGGATGTAGAAATTGAGAAAGATAGGACTATGAATCACTTCGTGGCTAATATACATTGGAAGCCAACATTTTCAAATTCATACCTACACTTCAATAGTGAACATCCAATCCACCAAAAGAAGGCTATCGTGAAGGGCCAATTTGTTCGAGCGGCCCGCATGATTTCAGAAGATAAAAAATGTTATGATGAGTGCAGGTTTATCGCTGACATGTTTGTTTGTAGAGGGTATCCTGCAGATTTCATCACAGATTTAAGCTTGGAAGTGCAAGGTAAGAGGGCCAATGGTCATTTTCTTTAAATCCTACTTTTCTGCATTAGGTGTCCCCCTGGTCATCCACGTGGTGTGCTGCTTCATTGAAGCCTAATGTTCCTCATCGGGTTGTCCCCTCCCTGCTGAATTATTTTTTGGTCCCTCTGAAGCTACAAGGCAGGCCATTTTAGTGTTGGCACTCAGGAAGCACCCCAACTACCTCGCAAGTGCTGGTCTTAAGTACTAGCCTCACTTTATTGTGCTCATTGAAGCCTAGTGTTCCTCATCGGGTTGTCCCCTCCCTGCTGAATTATTTTTTGGTCCCTCTGAAGCTACAAGGCAGGCCATTTTAGTGTTGGCACCCAGGAAGCACCCCAACTACCTCACAAGTGCTGGTCTTAAGTACTAGCCTCACTTTATTGTGCTCATTGAAGCCTAGTGTTCCTCATCGGGTTGTCCCAGCCCTGCTGAATTATTTTTTGGTCCCTCTGAAGCTACAAGGCAGGCCATTTTAGTGTTGGCACCCAGGAAGCACCCCAACTACCTCGCAAGTGCTGGTCTTAAGTACTAGCCTCACTTTATTGTGCTCATTGAAGCCTAGTGTTCCTCATCGGGTTGTCCCCTCCCTGCTGAATTATTTTTTGGTTCCTCTGAAGCTACAAGGCAGGCCATTTTAGTGTTGGCACCCAGGAAGCACCCCAACTACCTCGCAAGTGCTGGTCTTAAGTACTAGCCTCACTTTATTGTGCTGTATGTCCATTTTGTTTTATACTTCTGTAGATAGTGAGCTAATGTGAGCGGCACACACGTGGAACCAGCTAAGGTAGTTTTTCTTCCCTTTGTATGCCACCTCTGCAATAGTCACTTATTCTCCTATTACTTTCATTTCTAGCTAAGTTTCCTTACTCCTTCTTGCCTCTGCTTGGCTAGAGTCAACAGCGTCTGCTAGCTTTAACACAACTAACTTGTCCTGTATTCTTTTTTTTCTTTCCTTTGCCTTTTGGCTCTCTCTGGCTGCAGTATTTGTTTTTCCTTTTCTTCCTACCTGGTATTACACTAAGCGTCCATATCCTGAATGTAGGTTGTTGTTAGACTTAGTCACCTCTTTTTCATTTTCCCTCAGTAAGGTTTTTTCCTATATATAACTTGTACCTTTTTTGGTTATACCACCTGCTTAGCAAGTTGCCTCCTCAATATTCTAATATTCTTACTTTACCAAGCTACGTAGTGTTTCTGCTCTTCTGCTGAACTGATTGGCTACGCTCTCTCCTCTAGCTGTTTCTGCCCCGCTTCACTCCCCTCCCTACCCCCTTATCCCACCCACCCCATGTACTCCTACACTTATACCTCACACTCCACACCCACTATTACATTGAACCTATCCTGAGTACCTAACACAACTGTAAAGGTCCTCCCACTAGTACTTACCATATTACCCTCTCTTTGTTATCGCCCCTCCCTCTTACACCTTTAGCTCTTACTCTGACCATTCAACCTAGCTTCTCTTACTTATACTATAGTCATATCCTAACTTTTACTTTGAAATTTCCTCTCATCCTCTCCTCAGCATGTCTTCTAAGACTAACAAAACCCCATCCAAGACCTCTACAACAAAGAATAACCTAGCTAAGCTACTACCCCTGCTTATCCTTTCTCTAGTTCTCACTCTACCCTATCTCCTGACCTCATATGAAATGAAATATAGTTACCACTTTAAATATTCTCTCAAACAAACAGCCTCAGATCTCACAACCCAAAACTTCACTCATTTAAACATTACATCTACCTCTTCCTACCTCCTAGCCAAATATCATAGACTATCCCACATTAGATCTAATAATCTCATGTTAAGGAAACTAAAATACCTTTCTAACTTCTCCTGTAAACCACACTTACAATTTAACCCCTCTACCCTGACAGATGGTGACATACATCCTAACCCGGGGCCCTTAAATACTTCTTCTGAAGCCAGACCTATTATTTCAAACTCCTCCCTTCCACTACCAACCTCTAATTCAAATACCTTACTTATAGGACACCTTAATATCCAAAGTGTCAACAACAAAATCACCCATCTCCACTCTCTTTTTGAATATCACTCCTTTGATATCTTCTGTCTAACTGAAACCTGGTTAAAACCCTTTACTAAATATAATGAAATCATTCCCCCAGGCTACAATATTCTGAGACTAGACCGCAATACTCAAAAGGGTGGGGGAGTAGCACTTTTATTTAAGACTGAACTAAATATATCCTTAGTACCCTATGATCCTCAGGAGGATACCAAGACTGAACTCCTTATTACAAAGCTGCAACTAAACCCAAATAAATCAATCTACATTATCTGTATCTATCTACCTCCTGGAAATAACTCTACAATAATAGAAAATATCCTTAGTTGGGCTTCTTCCACCTACCCACAAGAAACTGTTATACTTGGAGACTTAAACCTCGACTGGTCCTCAGTTAACACTAGCAACCCAGCCTCGCATATTAATCTCCATGGCTTTACTCAGACAATAAGCACCACTACTAGGATTAATAAACCTAACAACAAAGAAAGTATACTAGATTGGATTCTTGTTAACAAACCGCAACAAAAATATCAAGCTGGTACTTTGCCTGATGACATTAGTGACCACACTTTAACTTACATCATAAGACAAAAGAATGTCACTACCAATACCCCAACCTTTAGGATCTCTCGTAGAAATAAACATTTTAACAGTATCCTATTTAAGACTGAACTAAATGCCTGTAACTGGAACCCTCTAAAAACTCTTCCACTTGAAGAAGCTGTTCAATATTTTAACACCAAATTCTTAACAATCCTAGACAATCATGCACCAAAACGAACCATCAGAGTTAAATCTAAACCAGCCCCCTGGTTAACTAAAGAAACAAGACAAAAAATGTTACTCAGAAACAAATCTTGGATAAAATGGAGAACTAGCAAATCTCCCTCAGATCAACAGACCTTTAGACACTTAAGAAATAGTACCAAAAAAGCAATTCTTTCTGATAAAAAAAAACTGCTATAGTAATCTCCAGCAAATGAATCAAAATAATCCCCAAAAGTTCTGGTCAACCCTAAATAGACTTCTTCACCCTGGACAGACTACCACTCCCTCCCTCTCTGGGTCTGAAAAGAATTTGTCCCATGAAACTGCCAATGCCTTCAACTCCTTCTTTACTGACACCATCAATTCACTGGCCTCTCACCTTTCCATTGACAATTCTGGCATCCCTGATCTCACATCTTCTAACTTACCAACCTTCAAAGTACAACCCATCTCTACCACCTTTATCCAAAAATGTATCCAAAAACTTAAACCTTGTACCCCCTCTGCCAACCAGCTTCCATCTGAATTCCTTCAAAAAGCAGCTAATGAAATAGCCTATCCCATATCTATTCTTATAAATAGAACTATTAATGAAGAAACCATACCTGATATCTGGAAAATCTCTCACATCATACCCTTATATAAAGGAGGTAACTCCAATGAATACTCTAATTACAGGCCCATAGCTCTCTTGTCTCCACTAGCAAAAATCATGGAAAAATGTGTTCACTATCAGTTAATGAGTCACTTAACTAAAAATAACATTCTAACTAACTGCCAACATGGCTTTAGGCCTTTTCACAGTACTACTACTGCTCTCCTTTCCTTTACGGACTTTATCAACAAAATCCGCAATAATAATATCCTATCATCAGCACTCTTTATTGACCTGTCCAAAGCCTTTGATATGGTCAACCACACCCTGCTCATAAAAATTCTGGATTCTCTTTCATTAGAACCCAAGGCTATCCTCTGGTTTACTTCCTATCTTACCAACAGGAAACAGGCAGTCCTCTGGGATAACAAACTCTCTTCTCTTCTTCCAGTTTCACTTGGTGTCCCCCAAGGCTCTATTCTCGGACCTCTCCTATTCTCCCTATTTATAAATGACCTACAAGTAGCTATTCCCCAAGTCACATGCATACAATATGCTGATGACTCCACACTTATTTGTTCTGCTAAAACCATCTCTGAGTTACAAACTATTACTCAAAATGTATTTTACACAGTTGAAGCATGGTTCTTAAAACACTGTCTACTTTTGAATGCTAAAAAAACAAAACTCCTCCTCTTTAAGCCCACTACTAGGTCCCCCACATTAGATTTTTCTATCTCATCCAGTAATGGCACCCTTATATCCCCTGACTCTACCACCAAGCTGCTAGGTGTCATGACTGACAACAGCCTTACCTTTGATTGTCACATCAATAATACCATTAAAACTGTAAACAGAAAATTGGTCTCCTTCTACAGAATTAAAACATTCTTAACCCCTACAGCCAAAGTTACACTTGCCCACTCTCATCTTATTTCCACTCTTCTCTATGCCTCACCTATCTACACTAACCTGAAGAAAAATAATCTCTCTAAACTGGCTAACACTTACAATAGTATCGCTAGATTTGCTACTGGTAATCAATTTAGAACTCACCACTGTCTGAACCTACAGCAACTTCACTGGCTTGAATTAAAAAACATGTTGCTACTTTCCCAACTTACCTTTGTACATAAGGTATTCTATCAACCTAATAACACACCTGTACTTTCCAACCTTTTTACCCTACTCTAACCTTAATTCACTTCACTCCTCAAGCAAACTTCTAGTAACTTTAGCCAAATCTAATAACTTTGCTGGTGACTCGCTTTTCTCCAACACCATTGGCAAATACTGGAATCAGCTTCCTACTGAACTTACCTCCATTCCATCTCCTGCTCTTTTTAAACAAAAACTTAGAATTTGCCTTAAAAAACACTGGTTATGCCCCTGCGTTAACCCCGACTGAAACTCTGATTTCCACAACTTCCTCTCCTTTTCTCTGTCCCTCTACTTTATACCTTCTAATTACTTTAGTGGTTTACTACCTCCACTTTAAAAATGTTACCTCTCAACTACCCTCCCTCCAAATGGTAACTCTTCTAATTCACAAATAATTCAGATAGTATATGAATTTAACTAATTTTGTTTACTCTGCATTTTCTATTAATGTCTTTTCTTTTTACACTATCTTTTTATGTTTTAAATGTTAAATAATGTTAAATAAAATTGTCCTTTCTTTTATATGACATGTATGTGGAATCCTATGATGTAATATTGTATATTGTCTATTCCCATCATACATTATTCTTTTCATTTTTTGTATATTATGTAACTGTTTTGTCTCAATGTGGAGCTTTTCTCCCCGGGCCTCTGCTGAAAATGGAAATATATCCAGTCAGACTAGCCCGGTTAACAAATGTAAAATAAATAAATAAAATAAAAATAAAATAAAAAATTTTAGCCCCGTTTTGGGGAACTTGAACAGCGGGTCATCAGGCTTGCCTCGTCCTGCTCGTGCGTCCGATAACTTCAACTATAATTTCATAATTACTTACAACTTGGACGCAACTGACATTGTGTCCATCATAAGGAAGAATTGGTGTTTATTAACCACTGATTCAACAGGAGGACCTGGGCTGGCATTGTACCCTAAGGTCACTTTCAGGAGGGGCCTTAACATCAAAAATATTTTGGAGTCTAAAAATATCTGGTACCTCCCCAGATCTGGGATGTACAAGTATAACATGTGCAGGTACTGTAGCTATGTTAAAGCAAGCACAGCCTTTTCCATTAAGGACCAGAAGTTTCTTATTCAAGGAAGATTCAATTGTGCTAGCAATCGGGTGGTGTATTTGGCCCACTGTTCTGTTTTCCCTGGCTTCTATGTTGGCAAGACCGACAGGAAGCTACAAGAATGGTTATATGAACACTTATATGCCATCAAGAAGGGGAAAGTAGGCAATGCTCTGGCTAAACACATTCTAGACAACCCAGGTCATGAATTTTAATTTTTGGTGATTGACCAGCTTTGTGATAGAGGCACAGGGGGTCCTGATTCTCTGAGACTTGAATGCAAGGAGTTGATGTGGCAACTCAAATTGGAAGCTTACCACCTACCTGGACTAAACAGCATGCTTTCTATTAGTTGCTTTCTTAAACTGAGAAGCCTAGTTAGGTGAAGCTTCTTAGACTGATTTAATCCCCTTGGGAATGACCACCTTTTTAGCTATTTTATGGGGATTATTTCTTTCTTCATTTTTTGATTGTTAAAAGGGTTTAGTGCTACTTTGTTATTATTGGTTTTATTTTTTAATGTCTTTATCAATGGTTACATTGTGGTCCATTATTTTAAGCGGGGGATGTGTAGTTTGATCGTTCATCAGAATAGTTTTTTATGTAAGGGACATTAGCCTCCTAGTACCAGCCGCTACACACAATATACAGTCAATATATAATATATAACTTACTTTTTTTTTTTTTTTGCTACTATTATCAGATGGTTACGATAACAACATAACAATGTTAAGCATACATTTCCAAGGTATACTCATAGATGTATTTTGTATATTTTATATCAACTCATGGTTTGTAGTCTTCCATCGAGTTGTGTTACCATCTGAATGGCATTTTAATTTATTTACATGGCTTTTTTAAAACAGGCGCTACACACATATACTTTTCCTGGGTTTACCACTTGTGTGTGTATAGTGTCTACCAGGTATTTAAGATTGTATACGTGCTATGTTGGTGGCATAAATTTAGATTATTAGTTTGATTACAAATATTCAGGGCTGGTCATGTTGATCTTATACAAATGGTGATGCACAGTTTTTCTGTGGTTAAGTTTTTTAAGTGCATTGATCTGCAATTTTTAGGTGTGTCCACAAGGGGGAGTGTTTGAGTGGAGCTATGATGCTTAAATAATGGGACAGATGTATTGTTCTTTGTTTTTAGTTTGCTTTCTGTAGAAGTTGGTGCAGAGCGCCGACAAAAAGCTTGGTTTTAAGCTTAATAGATTTCCTGTTTGGTATTTTCATTTATTGGCGTTCTTTACAGACATTTTTTGGATTATTAGGAGTCCTGAATATAACCTCTGGATTACTAGGAGCTTTTTAGAGCTGTAGCGACCTGCAACGGTGGTTTTTATCAGTTTGTGGTTTTGTTTTTGAGTCGTGCAGATTGCAGAGGTAGCAAGGCACTTTTCAGCTCATCCATTTGTATGGTGCCGTCGGCCTTCTGTTCGTTTGGTTCCTTTGATTGCTCTTAGTGTGTTTTGGAAGTTCTCTGTCTCTTAGGGATAACATTTTTTTCTGGAGAAAAAGAAATAGATGATAATTTGGTTTTGGATGTTTGAATGTCCATACCTTCAGCTTCTTTAGACATTTCCTAACTTCAGTTTAGTCTAGTTGATCCCTTCGTGGTTGCTGTCTGTTGCTGTGGTGCTGAAGCCTTAGGCCTCTATAATTCCATGTGTATGCTCATTTTATGTGCTTGCTGAGTAGTAACTGTAGAACTGAGTTGTCAAACTACCAATTTTTAGGTTTTTCAGATAAATCAGGCACAAATCAGTTGGACCTTCAGAAATGAGTGATTTTTTCTGAGGAATTGATGGTTTTTGCAGTTAAATTTCTGAGTGATACAGGAGCTATATGGAGAGGGTGCTTCTCAGACAACCCCCATCTTGGAATTCCATTTGTTTAGCATTCTTAATGTATTGGCTTTCCATACAGATTTTACTCAGCTGTTATTAAGACTGCTATTCTTTAGCATAAATAAAAATTGGCACTAGAATCTCCTAGGCAGGTAACATACAGTGCAGCCACAGTCCCCAGTTACTTAGGAATGCCTGATGGTTATAAAGAAAAAGATACAGGATGTTGTTAATATAAATACTGAGATTGGAATAGGCAGAGTACACCTTCAGTATCATGAAGTCTCACCTCAAGTATAATATAGGTTAACAAGGAAGTGTAAGGCTAATGCTTGTTATCATACCCCTTTAGCCTATAATGGAGTTTATAATAAAGATGGCTGCTTAACAAGTCATCAAATTTCTGAAAATATAGATGCTACTAGCAGGATATATATGCAGATACAAAAAATTCTTCTGTATCTTCAACTTTTATACAAAAGTTAAACCAAGTGTTTTGTACTCACCACACCTTGCCTGAGGATAAAAGGGTAGGCTTAAGCAAACCTTTCACTAAGAATAAATTAGTCACCCGTATTAGGAACTTAAAGTTAACTAAAGCTATTAGTAAAGATATTTTACCACCAGAGGTGGATCTTGGACTTCTGTGGCAGGCTTGTAAATTGGTAAAATTGGATAACCTAGTTCCACTGTCTTGAATACAGTCTCTTTTACTGCTGTTACTGAAACATGGAAAGCCCGCCCTTCACAAAATTTACAGGCCTATTTTGATGCAGAATGTAGATTGTAAGGTCTATATAGCCATTTGAGTGTCACACCTTGTCCTTCTATGACCTTCAGTTGTTCACCCAGACCAGACTGGATTTGTCAAGAAAAGGGTTGCATGGCATAATATTCTCCATACTGTGGAATGGCTTGGGCAAGGTCAACACTCAAATTCTCCACAGGCCTTGTAATTAGTTGATGTAGAGAAATCCTATGACAGCATCAAATGCCACTACTTATTTTTAGTTTTGGACTTATTCCGTTTTCCAAAATCTTTCATAGAAGCAATAAGACATATTTACCAAGATTCTACTGCTGTGGTACATCTGTGTCCCTTTATTAATGACCTCTCTGTATTTCTAATGGAGTAAGACAGGGGTGTCCTTTGACTCCATTACTATTTATACTTGCAGTTGAGCCACTGGAAAAGGCATTAAGAGATACATTTCACCCTATGGACTTTAATGTATATCAGGGCCCTCATCTGGGGAATTGGTTCTGTTTGCTGATGACCAATAGGTCTTTTTTACAGACCCAGAGAGCACACTACAGAGATGTTGGGTAGTATTGTGAAAATGGCAGCATTTCAGGGCTATACAATCAGCCTTAAGAAATCTACTTTTATGTCCAATAATTACTACTTTTTCAATGAACTTAAGTATACCTATAACATTTCCATTAATCACAAAAATGTTAAATATTTCTATAGTCATTGTCTTATAACTTGAATGTAATCAGAGACCTAAACTGTCAAGTGATACAGCAGTCGGTCTCAAACAGTACACAAGAATGGTTAAACTGCAACTTATTCTTTAAATTAAGGGTACTTGTGGCTTTGTATCTGAAAATATTAATATATACCAAAATGTCTCCCTATGAAAATTCCATATTGTCATCTGCATAAATGGGATAGACCATGGTTATCCTACATTGGGTACCACATTCACTAGAGGTCCTCATTCTATATATTATGCAATAAGAAGATATTGGGGTCCCTGTATTCCAAATATATAAATAACATATAAATCAGCAGCTTTTCAGACTGTTTTTCATCTGTATAACCCTGGGTCTGACCATCTAGGAATAATCCTGTCTATTCCAACTTTAAAACCAATGTCTTCAAATTTAGTATGTCCTTTCACTCATTCTATGCAGTTGATAAAGGTGATATTGCTGCCTGCACTTATGGGTGCCTATTTTAAAGGTCAACTGCAATCAGTACTTCTAAATACATACTCACAATACATTCTATGTTAAGATCCACTCTTAACTACTTGGACAGCACATGGAAATTAGCTATTTTACTTTCTCCATTTGATATCTTGCCCAGCTTTAACAATTTAAGACAACCCTTTCCTATGAGATAATGAACAACTAATATATATATATATATATATATATATATATATATATATATATATATATATATATGTCTACTTCAGTAGACTGAACTCTCACTTACCCCACTTTCATAACACCAAGACAAGAAAGCTGGCAACCCATATCATCAGCATCCCAGAACACTGACTTTCCACTCCAGGTAAGTTACCACTTGGCAACCTGTAAAATAAATGAAAAACAAAACAAACTAAACCCACCCATGTGGGGGTCTTCACCCCCACAACCCCACTAACTAAATATGCCAACTCCAAGATCACATTACAGTGGGGGTAAGGGGCAAAGTTCAACATGGTGGCCAAGAAGTTACTTACCTGGAGTGGTAAGTCGGTGTTCCAGGATGTCACTTTTATGGGGTTGTCGGCTTTCTCGTCTCAGCATTATGGAAGCTGGCTAAATAAGAGTTCGGTCAACTCAACTAGACCCATATATATGTATGTATGTATGTATGTAGATATATATATATATATATATATATATATATATATATATATATATATATATATATATATATATATATATATATATATATATTATACACATCAGTTACTTATTTGCAAATGCTGTCCCTAATAAATCATTTGAAGATTTTATGTCCACATATTATTTACCACCTTCAATTTTTTTTTATTATCGGCAGTTAATATCCCTGGTTTGTAGCAAATTAAAAAAGTGAGCCCTTCACAGTGGTTTATTCTCATGATACTCCAGACATACTCTGTATGATATAATCTACTCAAAACTGTATGAAGCTTTTCATAATTCCTGAGCTTCTCTTGCAATTGTTTATTATAAAGAAAGGTGACTGAAACTGATTGAAAGAAAACTTATGTATACATTGACAAATCACTTTAGTATCATTTCTTCTTCCAGGTAGAGGTTATATGCTTGGAAATGTTTTTATAAGTTGTTTCTAACCAAAATATTCAGCTCCTGTGATTCTTTTTTTGACGATTCCAAGGTGAAACTATAATTGGCACATGGGTTCATGTTATACTAGAATGTCATGTAATCTGCTCTTTTTGGGAAAAATTATGGGATTTCATTGACAAGCAGTTCCATTTAGATGAGGTTGATAAAGCTGGCTTAATCTTATTTGAGTTCATGATTTATTTTTAGCTGCCAAGAAAATGACATGGCATTGGAAACAAGCAAATTTTCCCCAAATTAATTAATGTTGGCAAATATTAAAGCAACTATAACAAAATGAGATACATATAGCTCACCAAAAGGGGCATTTAATATAAATAGACTCTAAATGGCTCCCACTAGCTGTGTCATGGTATCTTTGTTAATATATTTCATATAGACTGATCTTCAAATTTAATGTCTGACTATGGCAGGTTTAACAATTATGATAAGTCTTTTTATATATCTGTTATATCTAGGACTACCGGCATATTAGCCCCCTACTCTGCAACTGATTTGATGATTTCACACATTGAATTTACCAAGGGTTTCAATACCATAATGCAATCTTACCTATATCTCCACAGCTCCATTTTCTCTATCTGTTGTTCTACTTACTTTTATTACTTTAATGACTTGGTGTGGTATATGCAGATACCCTCAGTTCCACAGTTCTATATAATGATACACTATTTGATTTTTGCTTGCAGACATGACTGCAGGTAACTTGGCATCAACTAAATTTATATATCAGTTTTACTCAAGCAACAATTCCTCCAATGTCCCTGTTTCGTATTAGTTGTTACTTTGGGTACTTGTGGTGATTTGTATTTGCTCTCTTTTTTGTATGTAGAAATCTATGCATTTAATCTACCCTGGCCTTAATATTTAACTGCAGTTCAATAATGACAATTATTGTTTTGTTAAGGTTGTTGTTGGTCTTTCGGCTTTTTTCCGGTTAGGGGTTGCCACAGTGGAACTCCGGTCTGCTAATGATTGGCAGTAGGTTTTTATGGTGCCGAGTTGCCAGCTCGATGCCCAACCTTCAATGAAGGCACGCCCATTCAGGCATGTCTTTTGGAATGCCACTCGACCATGGGGAGGACATGCAGACTCCACACAGAAGGCACTCCCTGCACACCAGCCGAGAATCGAACGGGAGAACCTCTTGCTGTTCGGCAACAACGCTACCGCTGCATAATGAAATAAATAATAAAAGCATTAAAAAAGATACAGTGTAGCACCAGATGAGTCAGTCTGCTTCCCCTTATTATTTGCACTTCACAATGAGCCTCTAGCCAAAATATTAAGGTCATCCCTTACTCAGAGAGGTACAATAGGTGGACAGGAAGCAAACATCTCTCTCTAAGTAGATGACCTCCTAGTTTAACTTGATTAACCCCGAGGAAGAGTTATTTAAAATATGTCAATGCTTGGAACTGTCTGGCTTATTAGCTGGATATTAAGTTAATGTGGATAAGACACAGACAGTACTGATTAATTACATTTTTTGGGAGGGGATTTTATCTGTAATTTTTCATTAACTGAAATGGTCAGTTGCAGGAAGTAACTTGGGGTAGACATAGTTCAACAGTGGCATATTCAATAAAGTTGATTTATGATGAAGTGCTCTCTAAATTGAAGAGATTAACACAGTTGGAAGAGATATTATTTAGCCTTGCATCAGGAAGTACATGTGATTTCTTAATTGATTCATCCCTTAGTTCTTTATGCTGCATAAGGTATTCCTCTCCCTTCTTCACGACCTTTTTACCTCATTATGCAGGTGACAGGTTTTATATTTAGGGACAAAAGCTTCTCTTAACATGGGATATGATTACTTACCCAGCTAGCATGCTGGGACCAAGGGTCTAAGGTTTTTTTAGTTGTTTCAGGCTTCCAGGTTAAAATAGCTTGCATGTGTTATGATAACTCCATAGTGAGAACTATTTAAAAAGTCAGTTTTGGAATAACTCTAGTCAATAATATAAACTTCATAACTTTATTCATCCAAGCATATGGACAGAATTATTGCCACAGAAACAGTCAAGTTGATTTCATGAACATTCAAAGTAACTTGAACAAGTAATTAGCAGAGAGATTTTACCTTCATTCGAGGTCTGTTGCAAGTTGAAATGATTTATGCAGTGATGACATGAAAATAATGCCTTTAAACAAATTTGCCATAGAATTAAACATTGTTCAGGGTGAAGAATAAGTGTTTGAAATCCTTCAGGTTGGGTTCTCAGGTTCAAAGCTTGCCTTATCATGCCCTGTAGACCAGTGCTGGATAGATGAAAGCAAAGATCATACTCCATGTAATGGTTCTATCACTAGACAGCAGAAGGTAATGACTAGTGATACATCTCTATTTGCAGACAAATTTAAAAATAGATGGACGAGGGGTTTGGGTGTATAGATTCCTAGAACCCTCTGGTGGATGCTATTGCTGAACCCTAGATATACTATGAGGTCCACGTGAGTTCACATTTTTGAGGAATTGGCAATGTCACGTTACATATCTTTATACACCTGATAAGGCATGACTGTATGTTCCCAAAGGCATCTGTTCTGTGTTGCAGGTATTCTAGGGGGTGTATAGTTAATTGGCTTTATATTGTTGGCACTGCCTTGACTTAAAGCAGTTGAATGATGAAATACAGTGTTGTTGTGATCTTCTTTGGCCAGGTAAAATAGTTCTCTCACTCCAGCTTCATTTTAACTCATGTATGCCTCTGAATTAGATTGTGTTATGATAGACAGAAGCGTTGCAAACATGATGTTTTTAGTAGGTAAGAAAATTATAGCAAGACCTTGGAATACCAAGATACACCTTGCATGCAGGAATAGAATATATTTATACAGGAAATATGAGATTCTGACTGTAGCATAGACAACAAGATGTTGAGGGAAAATCTAGGTGGAGATTGGCCACTAGCAATTTCCTCCAGAGGAAGGTATCTTTCTCTAGTTAGGTAGATTAATTATAAATATCTGTTGCTGTTTCATAATTGTGCATTAAAGTTTTTGCGTTTTGAAACTGTAATGTTCCAAAGTTCATTTTCCTTAATTTATTGATGGCAATATAAAATATTGGTCACCTTACACGGACTAGGAATTAGTTATACAGACAGATTCAATAAAGCCTACACGGTCCATTTACACCATATGTGCATCTCAGTAGCACACTCTTTTGGATTCAATAAGCAGCTCTATGTGGTAGTTAGAGATGCACAGAGCTGCACAAACAAGGTAAACACCATGGCATGCAAAATGCAGCACAAGCAGCCGAATTGTTTGCTAATCAACCAATCCAAGATGGAGGAGCTATTCAACAAGCTATAAAGCAACCGTGTAGACTCAGTGCTGGTTTTCCCTGTGAATTCCAGAACCTATTCAAATACAGCCACAGAAAGGAGTCTACACAAAAGCAATGTTACTTTAATTCATGTGTATATGCAACAGGCTGAAGTCTATGCTGCTGCTGCTAATAGACCAAGGGCCAAGAAGGAGAAGAGCTTTCAGAACCCAGTTAACTTATCACAATCTACATGACATGGAAATTGGGTGGATAGAAACACATTACAGGAACTCTGCAACCTCTGTCCTCCTGAACTCAGACCCAGGGCAAACCAAGTGGAACCCATCCCAGTGGAGACAAAGCTATGCTTAGCACTTAGAATTTTAGCTACAGGAACCTTTCAGATGCAGACAGGGGACATGCTGGGGATGTCACACCATCAGCATACAGGATCCTCTATCAGTTCCTGAATGCTATACTCCATCATGTTAGTGACCATAAATGTTTTCCCCATACTCCTGAGGATAGGGCCAGAAATATGCAGGAGTTCTACCCTGTGCCCACTACCTTGAAGTACTGGGTAACATAGATTGTACACATGTAGAAATTAAGGCACCTTCCAGGGAACAGGGAAGGCTCTACATAAATAGAAAGAGCTTCCACTCTATTAACTGCAAGTCATGTGTAATGCCAAGGGAATCAACTTTATCATGTGTGCTGGCAACCCAGGCAGTTACCATAAATCACATATCTGGCAGACCTCCGAACTGTATCAGATGTTCACTGGGGAGGATATCCCACAGGGTCATTTACTGGGGGATGCAGGTTATGCTCTGGAACTGTGGCTGATGACATCCATCAGAAATGCAGACACACCTGCTGAAGAATGCCATAATAAGGCACACACTCAAACCAGAAATATCATAGAGCATGTATCTGGGCTGCTGAACTCATGGTTCTGGTGACGAGATACATCTGGAGGAGCTCTTCAGTACAATCCACTTACATGCACTGCAACATTCACAGTATGTGCCATGCTACAAAACATCATCCTGAGAAAACAGCTTCAGCAAGATCAACAAGAGGAAGGGGCACACATCCCACACCAATGGCAAGGTCACCACAGCCACACGCAGGTGAAATGTCAGAGAGGTAAACAGCAGCTGCTGTGCGTGTATGCAGATGTTGGCGTGCTCAGTATGCCCTCACATTGGCTAAGAGACAACACATGGCACACTCACTCACCACCCAAGGGGCTAAAACCTTCCTGCTATGCACATGCATATAGTAACACTGATGTCAGGCAACACTCACAACATTTACTGACCCATGTAATGGCTGTGTACTGCTTGTATCAGACAGAGTCAGCCCTTAACTAAAACTGTTACAACTGCTGGATTTACAAGGTAAGTGTTGGACCTGGAATGTATTGTGTAATAAAATGAATGCCTTTGTTACTTGCTAGTATAAGCAAGTAAAAGGTAGGTGATTTGTACATAAATGACCTTATGTGACAGCAGAGACTTATTTGACTTATATATGCCCATTATTAAGTCGCAGGCCTCAGGCATCAAAGATTCACACAGTCATTCTTCTCAAAAGCAGTGATGATCACCACATGCCCTCAGTTTTGCACCATTCATTTGTACTGGAAAATCATTAAAGAAAGAAATTTAAAAAGTAATGATAAACATTTCAGTTTCAGACTTCACAACCTTCACAAGATCATTAACAATACTGATGGAAAAAAGTTTGATGCTATCAACTGTCTAACTTTCTAAGACCAATATAAGTCAAAGGTACAATTACCAATTCAACATCACAAATGCAGATATACTAAACACTATGTCAGCTATGCATCCCGAGCATCAGACGCAAACCTTATGTATCTCTGAATCCAAAAGATCGAAAACAGGGATATGGCACAGTTATCATCACTTGCACAGGATATTGTGTGGGAGGCAGAAAGCCTAGGCTGACACAAAAGGTTGGTGAGTGTTTGTGAGTAAGAAAGAGAAGCAGACAGACATTCAGATAAATTGCACAAACTCCACTCCACACACCTTCAGATAGAAACAACTCTGATCCAAAACAATACCAAAACAGCAAAATCTTCAGAAGTCAGGAATCGAAAAACAGGAACCGTCAAATCCAAAAGCAAATTCTTTATTCTCCAGCGCCTCGGTGTAACCACCTTTCAAGAGTATACATTCTCACTGAAAGAATGGATATATATATATACTCATAGCAATTAATTAAACAATTAATTAAACAATTATGTTCAAAAAGGTTTTAAAGCAGACACCTCCAGTTTATTTCATTATTCAGTCCACAGGGTGTCATTGTATTGTATTTCAAAATAAAAATACTTTCCTTATATTGTAAGTTATATTTCAAAGCATTTTCATCATTACAAAGACATTTCACACTTTCTAAAACTGTTCCTGTTAAAAATGAAGCATCACTATTATGATAAACACTAAAATGTGTGGCAATACATTTATTTTCCCTTTTATGTCTTATGTCTCTAATGTGCTCACCTAACCTAATACGAAACTCTCTTTTAGTTTCACCTATATAATATAATCCACAGGGACAGTGTAAAGCATACACAACTCCCTTGCTTCTACAGGTAAAACTATCTCTTACTGTGAACCTAATGTTGTTAATATAATTAAATGTTCTAACTATATTCCTACAAACACTGCATCTACTGCAACATCTTGTACCAAATTCACTTAGTGGTCTTGGTAAACAAAATTTTGGCATTACAAATTTACCATGTACCACCATATCTTTCAAATTTCTTCCCTTTTATAGGAGAATAAAGGTTTTGTGGCAAAATGTGCATCAACACCTTGTCTTTCACTAAAAATTTCCAAAAATGTTCCACTACATCCTTTATGTCTCCACTTTTTACATTATATGTAGAGACAAAATAAATATCCTTACAAGTTTTATCACTGGTTGCCAGATGATATTTCTTATAATGGTGATGTTCACCCTTATTACATTTATTCCTTACCATATTATTCTCCTTTTTACCTTCATAAGGGCATTTTCTAAAATATTCACACTGTACCCTCTTTTCAAAAACATATTATATGTGATATCCCATTCCCTTTGTAAATTTTCTTGTGTGTTACATAATCTAGATACCCTTGCCAATTCCCCATAAGGGAGAGCTTCCAAAGTATGTACAGGATGGCAACTAGATGCATGAAGGTATTGATTACCATCTATAAACTTCCTATGTATATTTGATATAATTTTACCATGTTCTGTACCCTCCAATACCCTCCTCTATCTAGACATTCAGATAAAGTAACAAATGGCCAGTGAGACAAAATGAATTTTAAGCTTCATGGCTGAACCATGTATCTGTTGTGTGTGTATCTGTATGAGTCCTCCAGTTGAAATTGGTGTGTGAGTGTCTGCATGAACACAGCCAAGCTCTGTGCTTGCTCTACATCATGCTAGCTCTACATCTTGGTATGCAAGACAGGTGTAAGCCATCCATGGTAGAGGTGGCAGTTTATCTTTGTTGTACCCAGTCACAAGAACTGGCTCTGCCAGAAGTTGCACTGACACGTCATGCCCATGGTCAGAAGCACTGCTGCTACCTGAGCATGACTGATATCTGCTAGACACACTCCCCTCATGAGGATGCCCAGGACCACAGCCCCATGGCCAGCCATGTCTGGGTGTGAACAGCTCAACCAATGAAGAAGCAGTGGAAGTACTGCCACTATGGGAGCATGATTGGGCATGGCCACATTGGCTAACAACAGATGATTTGGCTGACCTACTGCCAAGAGGATGCCATCAACCTCCCAGCAGATGTTCCATCACAGACACTGCCCATTCCAATGTGTCATTCATTTGATTCATTGAATAGGCAATGTGGTAGAGGCTGTCATGCATGTCAGCCTGTGCCACATCTACAGCTCTAAGCATTTCTATGGTGGACCTATGGAAATGTGCCTGTGCTCTCTATGATAGCCCTAAAGATACATTGAGTGGCACAGGAAGAGACACCTGGATCAGCTGGAGGATGGACAGCAGGCATCCTCAAAGCACCCCTATCAACCCTTCTGCATGGCAGTTTGCCCACACTTTGACTACAGCCAGAGTCAACAAGCACTGAAGCTACAGTACCCACACTTCCCTGATTGAGTGTCTCACCATCTACTTGTCCAATATCTGAGGGCTCACTGCAATGGATAAGTGTAGGCCTAGTGGCTGTGTCTGATGGAATTACAGGAGATGGCTGTATGTCAACCTCAGTGTCAGATTCAATCTCTGCCCACCCCCAGCTGTGCCTATGTTTGCTCACCATCAACATCAGAGTATGCTGATATTTTGACAGTAGGTGGTAGAAGTCCCACACTTCCACTGGCAGGATCACCTGTGATAATAAGCAGCAAACATAGGAAAAAATGAATACCTACACTACTATAGTCCAATATATGCTAACAAAATAACAGTGGTGCCACTATTATAGACAGTACAGCAAAAGACACAACATCAACATCACACACTAAATATTTCTTTGAACTGCTAATCAGTACTGACATAAAAATGTTTGACTTACCATGTGCAGATAGTAACATGCTTCCTATGCCAGATGGTCCTGGAAAAAGTTAAGCAAAAGGTAAGGATAACATCATCACAATTAACAGTCACACAGGGGTTAAAACATTTTGCCCTTTATATCTCCATTAACTCTACTTTCATCAAGAATGTGGATGGCAGACATAACCTAAGCCCAATGTGTAATCAGTCAGAATGTGTTGTTAACTGTAGCAATCTCCAGTCTCCCCAACCAATTTCTTGTTAAACATAACTAATGCATCGATGTAAATATTTTACTGTACAACAGTATTTAACAATTGAGATGCAAAGACCTAACTGGAAACTCCTCCTGGAGCATACTTGCTGTCCCTGAAACAGTAGCACCAGTATCAAAGACATGCTTCTCTTCACTTTCCTGGGAGCTGTCTGGATCCCTGACAGTGGATAGGAACTCTTCATTTGCTGTTAGTAGTGGCTCTGTAGCAGGCCTCACCTAGTAACCATCCGATCACAGGCCACTGCAGCTGCTTCCATCAATGCAGATGGCACACTTGATCAAATGTCCTGCTGTGGTCACCTACTGCATTCACTTCTGCAACTATCTGCTACCAAACTTGCATTCTACCTGACATATCTCCATGTTCCCTCTCAAGCAGAAAGACACTATGTCACCTTAAAACTTCCACAATGACCTGATTCTCAGGGTCACTGAAGGGTGTTGTTTTGGTGATTGAGAGACCAGGTGGCCATAGTCCTAGGTGTCCTAAAACACAACAGAAGAATAATGCACATACGTATCACATAACTACAAAATAACCGTTCCCAGATAATACAGAAAAGGAAGAATTTCAGTATTACACACTGCAAAAACATAAAACAGCCTAGATATTTGAAATATGTACAACAGTCTGGATGCAAAACAAGAGAGAGTAATAGTAGCAACATATACACTTTGTCTGTGCCTTACCAGAAATGCAGCTTTGCTCTCCCACCACCAAAAGAACAAGAAAATGATACATTTTACTAATAAACTCATCAGTGAAATGCTAAAAGTGCTATCAAATGAAATGCCCCTGAAACGTCCACAAATTTAACACTCTAATGTATTGCCAACCATGCATACCTGTGAGATGCCCTGACAAACATGCCCATGCAATCAGTACATTTCTAATAAATGCATACAGACATAAATTTAGCATTTGCTAATCAAAATATATATTATTAAATATTAAACAGATTTTTCTTAATGACATTTCAGGTTATGCAGTATATAGCTGAAACATGCAAGCATACCTTCTCTAGTTCAAAAATCTTCTGTCCAGATTTATCCCAAAGAAATAGCTTCTTTTCTGTGTTTTCAACATAAACAAGTCTCCTCACCTTCAGGTTCCCTAGCTACATGGTTGCCTATTTATTGCGTACATTCAGGGCTATCAGCATGGTTGTGATGCAAATCAGGTGTGAACTATTCAAATTGCTGAATCCCAAATACTTACTCCATGTTGCAGATGTAAAAATAGTGCAGACACTCCTTCAGTGTTTATTTTTAATGGGATTGCAACTGTGAATGATTACTGATAGTGAGAAGGAAACACAGCAGCAATTCAGAATGCCCTATATCCAGTGAGTGTGTCAGGTTAGACTTACAAATTGTAGAGAATTAATTTTATCATGTTTGGTAATGTAAGTAAGCAGCACACAATTCATAGGTTCTGACAATTAACATCCACCTTCCCTTCATTTGTAGGCAACTGTATATTATATTATTACCATTTAATATCTTCACACATTTTAAGGACAATTATATAGAATGGCTTGCGGACTGCATGCCTCAGACTACTGGTCAGGTAAGACAAGAATGAGCAACAAACAGAGAGAGTTAAGACAGAGCTGCATATTTGCAGGCAATAGTCATAAATGGTTGTGTGCACTACATCCAAAGTGAATACATGTATAAATAACTGTTATATGGTTTTATAGTACTATGATGTTGCAGTTGGTTGTATGCAGAATGATTTCAGTTCCCTGCTGCAAAGCTGTCTGTGTGGCAAAGAGGGGTATGCTATGCTTACTGTGTTCTGAAGGTTAATTGCAGTAAGAGTTCAAATCCAAACCTATGTAGAAATATTTCATATGTGCTAACATTTTGTAGTGTTTATCTCATAGAATGCTTTTTTGTCATGTATGTATTTGTTAGGAAGTATACTTAAATGTAATACTTTAGATAAAATAGTTGTATACTTGTGTTAATGCATTGTATGTCACATATGATGGTACTAATTTTATCTCTTTTTTCTCTTACCCCAACCCTTATCTGTCTTTCTTTATTGTATTTTATCTGTTGTTAAAATGTCTCCATGTCATCCATTTGACCAGATCACTAAATGCTGCACAGCACAGTGAGGTAGGCCAGCTCAGTGGATCAGCATGCCCCCTTCACTGGCTCCAGCACTGCTGAGTAGTGCATCCAGGAACCAACATGGCAGCACTGCCTCTGCTGCCCCTGCACTACCTGTGCCCTAAAATAGTACTGCCCTGGCAGCTGGTATAGTGGTACCGTCTGGGAGCAGTGGCAGATTTGGTGATTTCATCACCCTCCAGAAGATTCCAGGGTTGGTGAATAGTGTTGTGCTGTTCTCCCTCATGGTCCATAGGATCATAGGATCATAGGTGGTTATTAGGCTAATGACCCTGGGACACTTACAAGCCAAGCCAAGTACAACCCCTGTTCCCAAGAATATCAAGGTATTAAGAAGAACTAAGTCAACAACTACTACCCCTGTCCAAAAAGGTCACAAGTGAAACTCCCAGGGTGAATTTGCTGTTTCCCATCCAATTATCCAAATTACACTTAAGTAGGGTCAGCGAGCGGCTCTGCTTCATCTGAACTGCTCTGGAGGGCATATAACCTCTGTGAGACATATGTGTCTCTCCAGAAAGTCCTGTTAATGTCACATACTAGGGTGATCTCCCTAGCAGGATCTGAGATTGCTTTATATGCAAGGTAGAAGTTGCTCTGAGTAGTCTCTAAGACACAGGGTATAGTGACAGTGATTTCAGTCTGTCAACATATGACATATGCTGAAGACCCTGAATTGTCTTTGTAAGAAACCTTTGAGGTATTTCCAGTTGCTGCAGGTGCTTGGTAAGGTGCATATCAAAGGTATCATTGTACTCCATTATTGGCCTGATGAGTGAGGAGTACAGGGGTGTTATAACCTATTTTGTTCTGGATGCAATGCCCTTACTTATAAGATGGATGATGTGGAAAGCCTTTCTTACCACTGTGGAGATGTGGTGGTAAAATAACAGGTTGCTGTCAACTTGTGTGCCCAAATATTGCACCACTGATTGCATGCTTAGAATGTTGTTATTAATATGGTAATCTGCAGGGATATCACCCTTGCCAAAGGGGATCATAATGCATTTTTTTACACTGAGTTTTGACCCATGCCTTTGGCAACAGTTTTTTTGTCTGTGTACGTCCCTCTTGTATGATGGTGACATAATTTGGAGACTTGATGACTGCACCCAGTTTGCAATCATCAGCAAACTTTGTCAGTCAAAAGCCTTTTGTTTTAGCCTGTATATCTAAGAGGTAGAGTCTAATCAACAGGAGCCACAGCACCAATCCCTGTGGAACACCACTGGTTATGGGTCTGCTGGTGGAGGTAGAGTCACCTATTTTGACTGTGTGTGTTCTATTTTTGAGACAGTTTGCAACTCACCTGACAATATACAGGTTGATCTCCAGCTGGCTGAGTTTTATATATGTCTGAGTGGGGAATAGTGTGAAAGGCTTTGGCCAGGTCCAGGTAAGCCATATGCATGGATCTGCCTTCATCCAGGACTTTGGTGACTATCTCAAAGAAGTCCACCAAGTTTGAGAGGAAGGAACTCCTATTAACAAAGACAAACTGGGTCCGGTCGAGCATTTGGAGGTCTCCTATAGCTTTGTTGATAAGGTCCATGATTATTCTTTCCATAGTCTTGCAGATTAGGCAGGTCAGGCTTATGGGTCTATAGTTGCCAGGGTCAGTGGAGGCTCCTCATTTATGTAATGGGATGACAGTTGCTGTTTTCCATTTAGCTGGTACAAAACCAGTACTTAGGCAGTGGTTAAAAAGAGTACCTAGTGGTGCAGCTAGTTTCTGTTTTAATCCATTTAGAACACAGCCTGGGATATTATCAGGTCCCATAGAAGCTGTGTTTTTGGTTTTGGACACAGCATTTATGACCTGTCCTTGGAGATACTAGGTGGACAACAGATGGTAGGGATGCTTTGTCGGATATGTAGTGGGGACGAGGGAGAAGTTTTCACTGAACCTGTCAGCTAGCAGGTTGGCTAGTTCTTTGGGTTCAGTATATGTGTTGCCATTAACAAGCAGTTCTGTGCAGATCTGAGGTTTTTCTTTAAGGTGTCTGACTTAGCCAAAGAAGGCTTTATGGCTATTCTTAGCAAAGGAAGCTAATTTGGATTAATAGTTAGCTTTAGAATGCCTTAAGAGGTGTCTTATTTGCTTATTTAAACCAAGGAGGGAGTGCTTCCAGTTCAGAGACCATTCCTTCCAGCTCTTAGACAGCAATTTCTTTCTTTTATTGTATAACCTGTTAATGGCAGATATCCACCAAGCAGGCTTATTCTTTCTTGAGTATCTTGCTTTAGTCCTATCAGGTACAGCTTGTCAATAAATTTGTAGAGGTGCTTATACAAGGTATTGGTGTAAATCCCAGTATAGGAGTCTATGTCATTAGTGAGAGCAGGGGCTATAAAGCTATTTATGCCATCACATATTAGGTTGTAAATGACTTTGGAGAAGTTTTTTAGTCTAGTTGCAGCTAATGGGGGGGCAGATGTTATTGTTACTTCTAATGAGACTGATTTATGATCAGTCCTCATTAGAGAGGGCCACACACATGGGATGGTGCAATAATCACGCATGTTAGTGAGCACCAGATCCAGAATGTTTGGGCCACTTGTGGGGGGCATTAAAAAACTTATCAAGTGCATTGGAGATGATGAAGACCAAGAACCTTTGGGTGTTTGGATGTATCTTGAGCGATTCAAGTAGATCAAAGTATTCAGTGTGGGTATCCTGGTTCATGGTGGGGGTCCAATAAATGACAATAACTTGGAGACGAGTATTATCTACAGTTAACTGGACTTGGATTAGTTCAATGGAATAGTTTTGTTTAACCAATCAATTGGTGTATTTATCTTTAGTGAATATTGATATTCCAACTCCTTTAGTTCTTGCACTTTCAGTTTGAGGTCTGAATGTGTGGAAGGCATTATAACCCGGTATGGCTGGGATGCTTTCAGAGACCCTAAACCAAGTCTCTGTGACTGCACAGATGTCATCATCTTCTATGGTGAGGGCTGCTTCCAGTGAGGGGAGTTTTAGGTTCAGACTCATAGCATTTAGTAGCATAACCTTGAAGTTGCTCTTTGAAAATATTTTTACATTGGGAATTTTGTTATAGTGACATTGCCTAAAAAAGACACTATGGGGGAGGCAACAGCCTTAGCCAGTAACCATAATCCCAAAAGTGACAGATGAAGACCATCTCTGACAAAGCAGGGTGCTCTTTCTGTCATGTCATCCCAGGCTGACAGTGCTGGATCCCCTTAGAATGACACCAGAATCTAAGCCAATTATTGAAGTGAATATTTTTTTGTTTATAATCATTTTAGGTGAAGGTAGTATGCTGCTCAAGGCTAGGGACATGTCTGCCTGACACACATATTCAGAAGCTCAGTCATGTCTAACTTCATATAGTCCAGTGAGGTATGTCTCTAGTCATTCACACCAACATGAACTATAATGGCATCATAATGGTACTTGTTGTGGAGAGACCTGAGTGCATGTGTGATCTGGTGGATCCTGGAACCCAATAGACAACTGACCGTAACCTTCTCCTTGTCCACTCTAGTGAGTGGGACATCTGTGTGTCTCACTATGGAGTCACCTATGACCAACAAATTTGGTTTAGATGTGCTTTGCCTTAGGGGCTTGTTTGGTGAGGCACTCATGCTTGTGGTTTTATTTGTATTGAGTGCTGTAGTTATTGCATTAGGTGTAGCATGTTTGTGTTGTGGCATTCTGTCTTGTTTAGGTAAATTTCTGGTGAGTACCTTCGCATATGATGGTTTATGTGTGACAGCATGGTTTGTGTGGGAGGTGTAGTATGTGGGCTGACAAACTGCTCAGTGTCACTGTTCTGTGAATGAGATAGCAAGGATTCCAAATTCTTAGTATATATGCATCTCTCACAAATTGAGCATGAGTGGTTTAGGAATAGTGGGCTGTCAATGTAAATGAGGCAATTGCTACACTGCCTCAGGATACTCATGTCAATCAGGCTGGCAGGAGAAACAGAGGAGAACTGACCATCCATAATACTAGGTGTAAATTTGCTTTCTTTGATGGAGAAGGATGTGGTTTTCTTGAGAGATTAATGCTGGATCTATACTATTGGGGCTCTCAATGGGTACGAGACTATTATGGATTAGGAGATTTCAGTTAAAATGGCAAATGCTGCAGAAAGCCCAGCTGAAGTGCTCTCCAAAACACTAAGCACAATTTAAGGGACTCCTCAGTTGGAGCATGGGCAGCTTCTAAGGAAAGATGAATCTACTTTAGCTTTTGCATCTATAACTGGCAATGGTCAGCAGTAGCTGGTTGACAAACTCTGTAGAAGTGTGTTATAACAGGCGCAAACCAGCACAAAAGCAGGGCTTATGTAGCAACTGTGATAACCCTTTTTAAAACCAGTTAAGCAATTTTCAAACAAGCTGGCCAATGGAAATGATCAGTACTAAACCTTTTCCTATAATCTGTAAATAAGGTGGGTCCTTTATTACACTTTTCTGCCACAAGGAGCAGGGGCCCCTCAATGTAATTTGTATGGTTTTAGTGCTCAGGCAATGCCAGATAGTCTAGATTCAGCAATTCTGAATCTAGCCTGTGCTAGAAAATACACAAGTACTATAAAATACAAAGTGCAGGAAAAACAGTCTCAAAAAGCAAACAGTTGAAACAGTGAAACAGCAAAACAGTTAAAATGGCTAAAAACAGTTAAAAGTGGACAGCAATTCAGTAATACACAGTTTAGAAGTGCAATACAGTGAATAGAAATACTTTAATTTTCTGTAGATTTCAAAGAATGCGTTGGATTTCATTTGAATTCACTCCAGAGATCAGAGGCAGCACACCAGTCCTAAAGCAGCTCCTGTAAACTAAGCACTAGTAAAACACTAGTAAACTCTAGGAGGAGAAGACATCAAGCACTCCAAGCCACCAGCGGAGTAAGAAAACAGTGATGACAATCCAGTCGGTGAGAACTCCATTCTCACTGTCTTCATTTTTGATGGGCATGAGCCTGAGTTGTCCCCTCCCTCACTCCTGCCATGGTGTCCTCCAACCTTTTGTGTCCCTCACTGTACCTGTCTCTTGTCTTGTTTGTTTGCATTTGCTTCCTCACCTACCCAACTTACCTGACCCAAAAATACCTGTGTCCCTTACACAACATTCCTCTTACTGAATTAAAAAAAGAAAAATGGACATCTGTCCCACAAAAATATCATGCCATACATAGCTCTCCATTTCACACATATGTCTACTTGACACATTTAATTTGCTTCATTTGTTTATATACAACATGCTTACATTGTTGTCACCCATCTCTCTCTGGAAGTGTCAGTCCACATTTAGCTAATATTCAGCACATAGTATCATTTTTTACTGTTGAAGGAATGGATATCTATGGTTCTTACTTACCTCTCTCCTGCACATTCCTGCATTGCTTTTCCTTTGTTCTTCACCATGCTTGCTCCCGATTTCACCACTTTCTTATCTACCCCATTTTAACACCTATAATCTGGTCAAAAATAGAAATATATAAGTACCAGAAAAAGCAGTGGATCCCTTCACTTTTTGGTCTCTATGTCTGCATGGAGTTTGACATCGCACACCAATGGGAAGCGATGGTGAGTGGCTCTATATTGTTAAATTTAGCTCTGCGCAATCTCGCTTAACCTCACTTCACCATGTCAACACACACAATATAACATATATGCTGAATGTACTATAAGGAATAATGTAATTGCATTATGAATATCGTCATTTCATTGTCACTGTTTATTTAAAAGTATTACATACACCTGGACTCAAACCCAGTATCATCTGGGCTCAAAAAGAAATGTGTCAATGATTTACACCTGCTGCCACAGAGTCTGCTAAGCAGTGGGCATGTTTCATGCACTCAATGTCAACTCTCAGAATTTTAGCAATGCGGCTTACTTTTGCGCACTGCTTAACTATGCACAAACAGTAAAATAATGAAAATGTTTATCTCCCATGCGCAAACACTTTGCCAACCTTGGTGCAAACCCGCTGTTTGCTGCTGCACTATGTGTGTGTGTGTGTGTGTGCATGTCTCTAGCCAGAAGAGCAGAAGTGTGTATCCTACAGTTACTGCTCCAGTCCCATGAATTGACAGCATTTTGATACATGCACATGCCTACACATCCATTACTGCTGTCCTACTCTTACCCTTGGCCTACTCTGACCTACTCTTATCCCTTGAATCTACTTGCATGGTAACTCTCAAAGCATGTTTACTTTAATATCATTTGCTATGATAATACTTCCACTTGAGGACCTCATATAATAGCATTGTGAAAATACTATCTGCTTGTTAATGTTCATGTTAAATCCATGTAATTTGTTAAACTTCTATTATGTTTATTCTTATATTGTTTCTCTCTGGGCCTTCACTGAAAAAGGACATGTGTGCAGTCGGACATTCCTGGTAAATAAATGCAAAATAATAAAATAAAATCGTCTCTCCAACATGGCATACAAATAAAAACCCTGCAGACTTTGTGCAATACAAACAACTGCATAATCAAGTAAAGTGACTTGTCATCAAAAGCAAGCAAGACTACTACATTACTCTGCAAAATGACCATATGCAACATCCTAAACAGTTTTGGATGTTTGAAAACTCTCTATTATACCCAGGCAGAAGTGATATTCCCTCCCTTGATCCAGACAAGCCCCAGCTGAAACTGCTTCATTTTTTAACTCATTCTTTAAAAACAGTATAGTCAACCTCACTGTCAAATTCCCACAAATCAAACCAATGGCCCCAGACCAATCTGCTGCAACAAGACCAAACTTCTCTCTCGTACCCATACCCACCTCCACCAAAAAAAATAAAAACTCCTTCTTAAACTTAAACCTGGATCAAATGCTTCAGATAGCTTACCACCGTGATTCCTCTAAAAGATCACCTATACTGGAGTCCCAAAAGTGTCCATACTGGGTCCACTGCTCTTCAGCATTTTCATTAATGATTTCCAAACCAGCATATCCCATGCTAATGCCATCCAGTATGTAGATAACTCCACCATCATCTGCATGGCCAAGTCTACTACAGAACTACTTACACTCACGAAAAATGCCTTCACCTCTACTG